>NC_056743.1:731070518-731163018 GCF_019279795.1 Protopterus annectens
GTTATAACAGCATGCATAGATATTCCCATTAACCCAAAACAACAAATTTGGAACAGTTGCATAGCAAACAGAACACATGCATATATGGAACAACAGTGGCCATTACAACGGCATGCAGGTTACATTGATAGCAACAGGCCACTAATGATAGTATTTCAACATGGAACATTAATAGAAGCACATTTCAATATTTGTTGAACAAGAGGACATATGTCCCAACAGTAGGTTTGGTGTAAAACATACCCATTGATTTGTGCGTTTAGATTATTGTTACAGATATGGTGGGGGGAGAGAGAGATGTCAATTAACAGCTTGTATATCCTTGCAGTACTCACAACTTTAATGATTGTTGCTCTAATTATTATTCTACGGGTATTATTACAATACCCTTTGGCCTTGGTTTGGCCAGTGGTATGTTTGTACACAATGTATAATTTAAACGTCTTATAGCTACTTTCTACTTCTCTTACCTGGAAGACCTGTGGGGGGAATGTTTGTTAACACTACCTGACTGTTTCTACACATATTCCCAAAATCCTAGTTAAAATTATGCATACAGCTTATTACCACTCCCAGGATTTGAACCATGGGTGTGTCTGCTAAAAATACAACAATTTTTGTTTCATCAGAGTGAGCTATTAAGAAACTGCTGTTTCTTTTTTTAGTGTTTTCTTTCTAAGTCTCTCTTGGTTGTACAATCTGACCTTGTAATTACAACATTCTTATACAGACATTCATAGACATATTTTCATGTAGCACAGTGTGGGAAACAGTGGTTAACACAGCATTACTATTCAGATATCAGATCTTGGTGAATGCAACATGTCAAGCCATACAATACCAGAGTAAACACAAACAGTCCAAGATTTAGACCTTTATTGCCAGGCAGTTAAGGCCATGGCGGTGCAGCGGTTAGCATTGTAACCTCACGGCAAGAGGCTCTCCTGTTTGATTCTCGGCTGGAGTGCCTTCTGTGTGGAGTCTGCATGTCCTCCCATGGTCGAGTGACATATAAAGACATGCACGTAGGTGCGTGTGTGAATGGGTGTGCCTTCCTTGAAGGCTGGGTGTTGGGCTGGCAACTTGGCACCGTAAAAATCACCTGCTAATAATTATCGGACCGGAGTTCCGCTGTGGCGACCCCTAACCAGGAAAAGTCAAAAGACAAAGAAGATTGCCAGGCAGTTACAATTCTCTTACCTGGAAGGCCTGTGGGAGGAATGTTTAACATGACCTGGCTGTTTCTACACATATTCGCAAAATCCTAGTTGAAATTATGCATGCAGCTTACTACCACTCCCGAGAATCAAACAATGGCTGTGTCTGTTAAAAATACAGCAATTTGTATATCTTCAGAGTGAGCTATTGAGAAACTGTTGTCTATTCCTTCACTGTTTTCTGTCTAAGTCTCTCTTGGTTGTACAGTCTGGCCTTGTAATTACAAGATTCTTATACAGACATTCTAGACATATTTTTATGTAGCACAGTGTTGGAAACAGTGGTTAACACAACATTACTATTCAGATATCAGATCTTGGTGAATGCAACATTTCATGCCTTACAATACCAGAGTAAACACAACCAGTCCAGGGTTTAGAACTTTATTGCCAGGCAGTTACAGTTTTATTTAAATATGACCTATATGACACTATTACTGTCATATTGTCTGGTTTATTCAGTACAAACCATACACATTTTTTATACTGCCAGGTGACATTTTACTCCTTTATATTTATTTGGTATGACTACAACAAGAAATATTGTTACTCACCAGCTTCGCAATGTAGCCTTTGCAGCCTACTGGCATGGGCATCCTGATTCACAGCCCACATAGAGAAACATTTAGGCATACCTCTCCATCACATACACAAGCTGGACATTGGTAAACAGTTATTGCTATGAATACTTACACACTGCTGGGCATCTCACCTCTCTCTTGCTTCTTGGACCCACTGTTCCAACAGCTCCTTCTTCCTCTTTTTCAAGTTGGCATAGTGGTGCCGGACCTTTTCACCAGTCCGAGAGATACCAGTGGCACTGGTGAGATCACGGGTGAGACTTTCCCAGGCTTCCACTTTATATTGGGAGCCCTGGTACTGGTCCTGCAGCAGTCTCATGTCATGTTTTTTTACCAGGAGTCCTACCATGACCTTGGACTCCTGTATGCCCCAATGCTGTGCCCGAAAGTGCATGTCCTCTCCAACACCTGCCATACTTCCTAGAGTGGAGAGCTACAACCAGTTATGAGCTGTATCCTCGCCTGCGGCATTTAAATATGGATGATTTCCCACCCTTTGCCATGATTGGACAGTTCTGAAAATGCTGAACTAAGCTAAGCTATGGGCAAACCTGCTTAGCTATGGCTGGCATTGCTTACAGGGGAAGGGTCAGCATTGCTTACCAATGGGCAAATCCACTTAGCTGGGATACTCATTGCTTAGTATTCATATTTACGC
The DNA here is from genome assembly GCF_019279795.1 of Protopterus annectens. Classification (NCBI taxonomy): domain Eukaryota; kingdom Metazoa; phylum Chordata; order Ceratodontiformes; family Protopteridae; genus Protopterus; species Protopterus annectens. Next base: position 731,072,975 of record NC_056743.1, read on the forward strand.
AATGTTTACACCTGGTCGGCATAGCTGTGCAATGCTTAGCATTGCTTATGTTTTATTTTATTGGACTACCACCTATATGGGATTGATTCATCATTCATTACATAATATAGATTTATTTACATTCCCTGACATCCCCCAGTGTGCTGCAATTACATTAATTCTTGTGTGACTATACAGTATGGGGCACTTGTGCTTATATGGGGGTTTCTCTACTTTATTACACTGACACCTCACATCTGGGCCTAATACAGTACTCTGGTTGAAAAATATAAGTTACTTCCTACATAAATATACAAATAAATAAAAATTGTAATGTTTACACATACAAAATGGAAATGGCTCTGGTGAGGCTCGAACAGTGAATGATTAAATGCAAGGTGTACACTCTAACCACTATACTATTGCAGTTATGTTAATGCTGGATGTCTATTGATATTTAACTTATTATGCTATTTCAGCTGGGTTAAGCATAGTTAAGCAATGGGCACATAGTTAAGCAATTATAACTAGAGAGCATGTACTGGCTGCACTCACTAAAGTCAAGAACATGGCCTCAGCTGGCCTTGATAGCATCCCAGGTTTCCACCTGAATAGTCTATAATATGACTTATCATGAACCCTGGAGTCATTATTTAACTAAAGTCTTAAAACAGGTTTGTACCATGTGAATGGAGGACCATGATGGTCATCCCCTTTCATAAGGATGGACCTTCTACAGATCCTGAAAACTACAGACCCAATTAGTCTGACTAGTCTTATTTGCAAAGCCATGGAAAGAATTACCATGGAAATCATCAACAAGTACACAGGAGACCTCCAGATTCTGGCTCCATCCCAGATTGACTTTGTCAAAGGAAGGTCATGCTTAATGAATCTGGTGGACTTCTTGGAAAAGGTCACTAAGGCAATGGATGAGAGGAAAATGGCGCACACTGCCTACCTAGTTCTGGCTAAGGTATTTCATACAATACCCCACTCACACATTGTCAACAAACTTATGGAACTAGGTAAAAAAAACTCTTTATAATATGCTGGATAGCTAACTGGCTCAATGATAGGACCCAGGAGGTTAGCATCATTGCTCTCAACTCTCCAGATTTTTGCAAAATGTCTAGATTTTTCACTCACATTTTTGGTCTGTTTCTCATAAAATTGTAGTTTTCTGGCAAATCATTGGGAAATCGTGGAGGAGTGAAATCAGAAAATAATGGCAGACATTTGATTTTCAGACTTTACATCCTTCAAAAAAGTTATGCTAATGCAAAAACCTATTATTCTATCAACTTTCTAAGTTTGTAAGAGCAATATTTAAAGTGTCCCTATTTTTGGGCCTCATCCCCTCATTATTTGTGGCTTTGTCTAGATTTTCTGCTCTAACAGGTTGAGCGGTATGGTTAGAATTGGTGAGACCACCACCGCAAAGAGGCCAGTCATCAGTGTAGTCCCCCAACACTCTCTGCTAGGCCTACTCCTCTTTGGCATCTACTTCTCGGATGTCAAAGCCAATGTCAAAGGCCTTTGGCTAATCAACTTCACAAATGATTGCAAACTGAGATCAGTCAGTGAATCCCCCCAAGATGAGTACACCCTTCATGGAGGTCTAGTACAGACAAACACTTGGTTTCAAAGCCATGGCTTAAACCGCAATACCAAGAAATGCATTATTGTACATTTTGGAAAGACTACATCACAGGTAACTATGACATCAATAAAATACCCTTAAAAGATGATTCTCTTGTCAAGGATCTGGGAAATTATGTAGATAGTAACCTAGCCTTTGACCAACATGTGTTCAAGGTAGCAAGAAAATCCTTCTATGCTGCTCAATGTATAAGCAAGGGCATGGCATCTTGGTCCAGAGAGATCATCATGCCTCTGTACTTGACCCTCATCAGACCCATCATAGTGTATAATGCCCACTTCGGTATGTACTTGACCAGACACATGCAGCAACTGGAATGTCCACAAAGATTCCTCACAAAAAGAATACAGGCAGTAAACACAATGTCCTACACTGATCACCTCGAAGCTCTGTCTTTTTACTAGGTTTCATACAGACTTCTGAGAGGTGATCTTTGCCTGACATGCAGGGCATCCTTGGACCATGTTTTGAAGAGCCTTTTGCACATCCACAAAATAAACAGCAGCAGAACTACTTGATTAAAAGACCTAAATTTGGCTTGTGACATAAAAAAGATATGTTGGAAAGATAGATATGTTTCTCAGAGAATTACCATTCTCTGGAACAGGATCCCCAACTATGTGAAGCAGAGTTCCTACCTTTCCATATATGAGAGCAATTTGGAACAATGGATAGTTAATCTGAAAGTCACTTCTGGTCTGGCTCCTATGTCTCTGATGAACCAAGGCAAACAGTAAATCATCCCCTATGTAAATAAAACTTGTGGGCCACATTTGGATTAGCACAGCTAGGCATAGAAGGGCCATAGTGGCCGTTATCCTCATATATGGCTATGACCCTATGAACATTAAAGATCAAGCATGTCATGAAAATAGGTTTGGGGGTGCATAGGTTATTACTAGGCTAATGACCAATAGGGCCCTTACAAGCCTAGCTGCGTACCCCAAACCCATTTGGATCCCAAGCATCATGGGCATCTATATGGGGGCATGTTAGTAGGGAGCTATTTAAGGGATTTGTAAGAGGGGATGTTAGGATAATTTTTTTCTTATTAATGGCCTATCTCCATAAGGGACATACGGGCCAGTTCACGGGTATGATTTCCCATCCAGTTGTCAAGGTTTCATTTGGATAGGGTCAGGGTGAACTCTGTCTTACATGGTTGGAAAGTGTATCCCTTAATGCTGGGATCCTTTGGAACACATATCTTTCTCACCAGCATGTTCTGTTTATGTCAAACTGAAGTTCCAATCCATGGATCTAGTGTTTCTGGTGCTGTTTCTTTCACACTTGTGCAATAGATCCATCAGGGTTGGATCTGAGAAAGTCTTGTAAGCCAGGCAAAGACCCCTTCTCTGCAGCCTGTAGGAGACTGAATACAGAGTCAGAGCCTTTAGGTGATCGGTAAAGGACAGAGTATTCATAACTTGAATTCTCCTGGTGACAAACCTTTGTGGGCATTCCAACTGTTGAGAGTGTCTGGTTAGGTACATGCCCAATAGGGCATTGTACTTAATGATAGATCTAATAAGAGCTGAGTAGAGTGGCACTATAACTTCCTTGGAACTAGATACCATACCCTTAGTTATAAGTTGGGCAACAAAGAATGCTTTTCTTACAATCTTAACTATGTGTTGGTCAAAGGCCAGATTGCAGTCTACATATGTTCCCAGATCCCTTACTTTTGGATGGACTCTTGGGGGCTTTTATTGAAGGAATAATTAACTTGGGTTGACAGTTTCTCAAGGGACATTATGATGCAGTTTTTGGCATTTGACACCAGTCATTTATATGTGTTAAATCCTCTTGCAAATGTTTGGTGTCTTGGGGGAATCTATAACATCTCCCAATTTATAGTCATCTTTGAACTTGGTGAGCCAGAGGCCTTGAACATTATCCTTGAAATCTGAGAAGTAGATGCCAAATAGGAGTGAGTCCAACAGAGAGCCCTGGGATACTCCACTGGGGACCAGTGTCTGGGTAGAGGTGGTCTCACCAATCCTGACTTATTGTTCCTGTCTGTGTGCCAGCCAGCATTTCAGTGAGCTATGTAAAAATGTATGCCTAGCTTGGAGAACTTGTCAACAATGCCTGAGTGAGGCACTGTACTGAATACCTTGGCCAGGTCAAGATACATAGTATGGACTGTTTTTCTCTCTTCCATTGCCTTGGTGACCCTTTCAAAGAAGTCTGCCAGGTCAAGTAGACAGGACCTTTCTTTAGGATTATATCACTCCAGATGGGAATCAACCCCATAATCCCTGGCTTAGGAGGCTGCTGATATTATGGCTGTGACTTGAAGAATTACTAATATATTCTATATTTTGTGAACATTTTAAGGAAACAAATATTTGTTATTGTTTGTATTACAAATCTTACGGATAGATTTGAATTTATTGAATATTAGCACTGTTACATTGATTCTGAGCTGAGTATTTTATTTTCTTTTTTCTTTTTCTAAGATATCTGATATATGCTTTTGTAATTTTATTTTCAGAAAATTCCCTGGAGTTTTAGGAACTAATTGAGGGTTGTACAATTCCATCAGTGTTATGTAATGAATGATACAAAGGCAGTTTTGTATCCTTAAGTAAAAAAAGTACATCTATTTGTATATATATATAAATATATATATATATATATATATATATATATATATATATATATATATATGGTTTACTATCAATACTGCGAACGACAACCTGTCGGCACGTATGCTGCCGAAAATCAGATTGTCGTTCACAGAATGTAAAGTATATGGGATAGTCGAACACACTTATTTGAATGTAGTAGTGCATTCATCTTAGTGTGTTCGATAAACTGTACGGAGGTTGTGGTACAGTGGTGATTGGAAATTCATCCATATCCGCACTGTATTGCGAACTCGGAGTTAGAATATATTAGTAGCAGGGGGTGAAGGGGAGCTTGCCTCCCTACAAAAACTGTGATATATTGTAGAGGAGTTTGATTTACATCAGCTCCTATACAGGTATCACTGATGTTTTTGATGACAATGTCGACTCAAATGTGTCAATCATTTGGGTCGACATTATGAAGCGGACGAGATTCCGGATTTGATGGTTTACTTCGATATTGCAAACGGGAATTATTTAGCCTTTCGCAATATTGATAGTAAACCTTATAAATATATATATATATATATATATATATATATATATATATATATATATATATATATATATATATATATATATATATATATATATATATATATATATATATATATATATATATATATATATATATATATATATATATATACATATATATATATATATATATATATATATATATATATATATATATATATATATGTTGTCACTTCACAGTAAGACATTGTCCTGTTCGATTCTCAGCTAGAGTGTCTTCTGTGTGGAGACATGCGTGAATGGGCGTACCTTCGTTGAAGGTTGTGCGTCAGAGCCGGCAACTTGGTACCTAAAAATCTACTGCCAATCATTAGTGGACCGGAGTTCCGCTGTGGCGACCCTTAACCGGGAAGAGCCGAAAGACACAACAACATATATATATATATATATATATATATATATATATATATATATATATATATATATCTATATAAAATATGTTTTTATATATATATATATATATATATATATATATATATATATATATATATGGGATTGGTACTGATCCCCGAAGGAACTTGTCACCGAAGCACAAACAATTGGGCATACTTCCGTGAAAGTGCTTTTTACTGAAAAAGCACTTTCGCAGAAGAGTGCTTGTAGCTAGAGGAAGTCGTTGGGGAATGACTATTGCGGAGATCGTATTACAGTGCAGATAACGGAATATTCCCTTTTCCTCACTGTAGTGCGATCTCGGAGTGAGAATATTAAAGTAGAGGGGGTGTGGGGGGCACAGCCCCCTACATTGGGGGAATGCAGGGGGGCTTGCCCCCCCTGCATAAAAGTAGATTTATTGTTTTTTTTTTTTTTTTTTTTTAACACATTTTAATGAAAGTGCTTTTCGGTGAAAGCACTTTCATTAAAGTGTGTTAGGTGATTGTGGATTCGGACTATTGAACTTTCATTCAATTGTCCTAGATCCATATATATATATATATATATATATATATATATATATATATATATATATATCACAATGGATATCTAATGTAATCCATTATCAACTTACCTTTAATGAAAACACTGCATAAACTATCACAGACAGAAAAGCAATGTGCTCCAACAATGTATCCCTTATGAATAAAGAGCTAGATTTTGGGAGACTGATATTTTTAATAGACAAAATATTTTGTATCTTTTTAAGCATGGATGTTGTGCATTAATAAATTCTTTACATTTAGTTGCTCTAGGATCCAGCAGTAGCAGTATTCCTTCAAGAACAATTATCTTATTTTGATATTTTACTTAAAATGCTGTCAAGCAGTGTTCTCTGTTCTTCTTAACAAGTGTGACAGGTAAGGTTGACTTTAACAGGTTGCAGAACCCTAAGGTTTGACAGTACCTCTGTCTCTTTAAATGTTGAATATTTGACTAAATCTCTGTACTGAAAACTAAATGATTGCTGGCAGTACTCAGGCCAGACTATAAGGACTGACTGTTTTTTAAGAACTTGAACTTCATGAGTTCAGTAATTCGGATCTGGATCCCCTAATTGTTAAAGCTTTGAGGGTCTCCTGGATCAGCTGATTTTACAGAAAAGACTTTCTTTTGAAACTGCTAAATGCTGCTGAATCTGTCCATTATTATTAGAAGTATAATGCTTTTCATACTGTAATACATCATCAGAGGCCGTTGATTCTGCTGCCTCCCTAACCCTGCCAGCCTTGATAGGCCATAATTTGGTCTACTTAGTAATTAACTGAGTAAATGCATTGGTCCATGGCAGATACTTTGTAGCCATTACTCAAAATCAAAAGACAAAAAGCAAATGCAATGCATATATATGTTTACATGTGATGCTCATTGTAAGATCACTGCCGCAGTAGCCTTAAACCATAACAGATTTCCTGTCACAGACTGGACACTGTTAGCTAATTTTCCAGTGCTTCAGCAGTCCTTCTACTTGCTCTACTCATTGGAAAGTATGAGGCTGTGACTATACCCAGTTTGGGTCTACTTTAGCCGCTCGAAAGCCGAAAACCCTGAATACAAATAGCGCGACATGTAAAGAGTGAACCACGAATACGGCGAATGAACGAAACCACGAAAGTGGAAAGATTGAATTTGCATAGTTGGCCCGTCTTCAGTATAGCTCTGTATGGTAAGTGTACAATAGTTATGGACCTTAGGGTTAGGGAGGGGTTAAGGTAAGTGCATAGGTAGGTAGTGTATGTAAGGTTTTGTGAAGGTAATGTATGTAAGGTTTAGTGTAGGGTTTTGTTAAGTGTATGTGTGTGGAATATTTAGTTTGTTTGGGTGTAGTTCAGTGGGGGAAGTATGCAGTAGTTATGGACCTTAGGGTTAGGGAAGGGTTAAGGATAGTGCATAGATAGTTGTGTATGTGGGATTTAGTGTAGGGTTAGTAATAGGGTTTTGGTGCTTTAATTTAGGGTTAGAAGTAGGGTTTTGGTTAGTATATGTATGTGTTGTTTTTATTGTGTTTGGGCAGGTAGTGTGTTGCGGGTTGTGGGTTGGCCGACTATGACGGTTCGAGGTTTGAAATTTCGCGGTTTAGTACGTTCGACATATTCGCGGTTCGCTCTTTATGTGTCATGCTATTTGTAATCAGGGTTTTCAGATTTCGAGAGGATAAAGTAGACTCCCCAGTTCTAGGGGTAAAATATCTCAGAACTTTCTTACCTCTAAAGAGTGTACACTCTCCTGTGACCTTTGGAAGACAGATGATCAAATTACCTTCTACTAAAAAAAGTACTTTCTTATTTTATATGCTTTATTTCAGGGCATTTCTGCCCTTTCCTTCAGTGATGTCTGTCACCTTCTCTCAGAGTTAAAATTTTTCTCTGAGGAAAATTCTGTGAAAATTTAGTTTCGCTTTCCAAATATTGTAATGTTGCACTTTGGAACCTTTGTGTAGATTTAGTGACAAGGGAGTTTGACAGAAAATTTCCTGAAAACATTTCCATTTTTGTCATAGCTTCTGACTGACTCTTGGCAGCTACACTGGCTGCTTATCAGGCTTTTTTCTTTGCTGTAACTTTTTGTCACAGTCAATAAGTGAACTGCTTATGTATTACTATGTTGTGAGGAGCTAAGGTGCCTAAAAACATTTATCTCAAACTTCCTTTTTGACAATGAGGTTTTATAGATTGTTTTTAGCTCCACTATTTACCTGAGAAATCTGTTCTCAGCTAGGCCATTGATACAGGCCCCAATAAATGTATTCCTTCTTCCCTAACCATAAAAAGAAGAAAACTGACCAGGAAGCTTTGGTCTTCAAGCCAGCTTCTCTCTTGCCTGGGACAATGATAGGTGACTTTGCTGTGCCTTCAGTTCATCCTCATCATTTTGTACGGGTCCTTCTGGTATTGATCATCGAAATGCCACTATGGACTAGGGATCGGACATATCTCTGTGGTTGTCCAGTTCCCTTTGCTAGTAAAGCACGGAAATCTCTTTCAGGCTTCTGGGAAGGTACAAAGAGATACTCCTTCACCTAACTACACAGAAGAATCTCTTCCCTAGGGCAAGCATCTTTCATCCAGATGATCTAATTTGGGGGGGGTCTCAAAGAAAAAAAAATGAAAAGTCCAGGCATTTTCCGTCATTTAAAGCAGATAAACTGATCGGCTTTGCTAAAAGGATTGCTGAGATAATTTCAGTCATCAAGTGATGATTATCCTCCTCTGTAGAGGAAAAAAGCTATTTCTTCCCTATCAGATTCTGATTACCAGTCTGTGGAACTGGATCTGAACTGGGACCATGCTTCTCAATTTTTCTCATATTCCATCTTTAAAGTACCAATATTCTGATTCTCAACAGAGCTCCTCCTCAGATTCTCCTCGTGAGGAATCATCATTTTTTTAATGCTATTGCCAACATGAATGTCTTTTTTCATTTGGAACAGAAAAACGTGTTTGAATATCAGCAGAGATATTGTGATTTTATTACAGGTAGATTCCCTTTAATTTGCAGCTATCCCTTCTGTTTTGCCAGCTTTAGAGGAAGCCTTTTTTGGCAACAAGCGCTATTCCTGGCAGTGAGCCATCTGCTTCTAAAAAAAGGCAGATAAGCTGTATAAAGCACCCTAGTCTCATATACATTTTTGCAATCATTGGGCAGATCTTGCAGTTATTTCCTTGTCAAAGTCAGTTTTGAATAAGCTTCTTTCAGCTGCTGACCATTCTGGCAAACTGGAGAAAGCTTTAAATAAGTTTGGTAAAAAACATTTCTTCTTCTTCCCCTTTGGTCTTCAGAGGCACACATGCCTAAGTATTTTTTGGCTTCCTATGATAATTTAAGGAGTCTAACTGCTGATCTTCCTCCTTCAGAAACTAAAACTTCTATGTGTTTCATAGAATCTGCTATGTCTCAGATACTTAAACATTCCTTGAAATGTGCTTATGGCACTGCTGATGCTGTGGTCAGGGCTGCTGCCACTGGCTAAAATGTGCTTATGATGCTGCTGATGCTGTAGGGTTACCACCTGTCCCACTTTGTGAGGGACAGTCCCTCTTTGGGCAGTTGTGTCCTGGCAAAAAATTGTAAAAATGGCAAATGTCCTGAGATTTTAGGACAAAATTATTTCCTATATTTTATGTAATACTTGCATAAAACAGTTATTCTATATCTAAAAATACCTAAATGTTATAAGAAACACAGTAAGCAACTAAAATGCTACAAGAATAAGCTTTTATTTAGGCAAAAAAAATAAGTTCTAACCTTTGTACTGACCGTGGGTATGTGCCGGCCTGTAAAGTCTGATGTTTGTACCAAAAATGTCCCACTTTGGCCATTTGAAAAGGTGGCAACCCTATGATGCTGTGGTCAGGGCTGCTGCCACTGGCTGAAATGTGCTTATGGCACTGCTGATGCTGTGGTCAGGGCTGCTGCCATTGGCTGGAATGCACTTATGATGCTGCTGATGCTGTGGTCAGGGCTGCTGCCAGTAGATGTGTCTTGAGAAGATTTGTTTGATTGTAGTCTCTGAGTTTGCCAGAGGATGTAAAATCAGAAATTTTAAATGCTCATTTCATCTGGATAAAGAAGTATGTGTTCCTTCCCATGCAGAAGTCCTTAAAGCTTTTAATGTTAAATTTCCTATTCTTCCTTCTATATTTGGTATCCCAAAAATGCACAAAAGCTTGAATGCCCCCCCATAAGACCTATGAATGCAAAAACTTCTATTACACATCCCCTGTCTAAATATATAGATGTGAAGGTGAAACATTTACTAAAAGAACATAAACATCTTTGTCAGGATTCATGGGATTTTTTGTGAAAACTGAGAGATGTGAAATACACACAAAATTTGGCCTTCTTGACAGTGGATGTAGTAAACTTGTTTAATGTAATACATCATGCTCAATGTATGGAAATGTTCCATGATTTCTTAAAGCAGGTGTATTTGATAATTAAAAAATATGTGTGTTGGCTACACTCTTAGAAACTGTAGTGCATTATAACTTTGTGGATATAGATGGCCAATATTACCAGCAGAAAAAAAGGTGTGGCTATGGGGGCTTGCTGTGCCTCCATATTTGCCAACATTGTCATACTGCAATGGGAAAAAGAACATGTATTTAATGTGTTCAAGCCTGTTCCATGGCAGTTATATGTATGTTTTTTAAATGACATCTTTATATTTTGGGAAGCAAATGAGTTGGAGATATAGGGATTTGTGGATTATTTAAATTCCACAACATCTGTTTTGAAATATACTTCTGCATACAACTCTAACGGCATTAGTTATCCAGATGTACTAGTGAGTAAGGATGTTGCCAAAGAAGCTATTATGAGTAGTATTTATAGGAAGCCCTCCTATTCAAATGGTCTACTACATTATATTATATTAGTAGTCATCAATGGCACCAAAAAAGAGGCATTGTTAAAGGGCAATTTGTTAGATTAACAAGAATGGTATCAGACTTGACATTCAAGTTAGAAGGCAACAAGTTGTCAGAAATGTTTTGAATTAGAGGGTATCCAGCAGAGTTGGTGAGTGATGTGTATTTAGAAGTGATGAGGAAATGATATAGTGGGGAGCTGACACCAATTCTTACAGCCAGGGAAGTTCACTGCACCACAGGCATGCAACTGAAGCCTAAGGGTGACTATATGTTTTCATTTATTACTACTTTTACACTGGAACATGTGTTTATCTATAGAACCTTAGAGAAGAATTGGAAAGTGTTTCTAATGTTTTGATGGTTGAATTGACCTTTTGGGAGAAAAAACCAGAATACTCTATAAAAAGTGTAGGTCCTTAAAATATGTATTGGAAAAATATGCCCAGTTAAATGTATGATCTAACAAGAGGTTAGGTACATTTAAATGTGGGTGTTGTAACCAATGTAAATAGATGTTGAAGACGATAAGGTTACAAGTTAGCAACCAGCTTGTGCATACTCCTTTTCATTGTACATGCAGTTCTATAGGAGTTATATATTTAGTAAAGTGCAAGGAATCTGACAGTTTCCATGTAGGGAAGACCAAGTGTAAATTTAAAGAGGGTATTTATGAACACATATTGGATATTAAGAAGAAGCAGACTAACAATTAATTGTATAAACATTTGGAAAAAATACCCTGAACATGTTTTTTTTTTATTTTTTTTTTGAATGGTTAAGAATTTGGAAGGTGGACCATGGGTTGATTTCATAGAAAGTAAAGAAATTTTGCGGCAACAAATTAAATGCATGTGTGCCACCAGGTCTGAATAAGCAGATTTCATTAGTCAATATTTTAAAACCTTTGTTTTATAAAGTGTAAAAAATAAATAATGTTTTTTTTATTACTTTCTTTATATACATTTTTATAGGTTTTTGAACAGGCATTTTTTATGCTGTGTTAGTTGAATTAATTGTGATATTACATTGGTGTAAAAAGTCATGTGATTTTTAATGAATGGTATAAAGAAAGGTGGGTTTGAATTGTGTAATTGATTCTGAAGAAGTCTGTGAATTAAGTGGATGAAAGTGCTTAATCTGTTTAATAAAGTGCTATTCTGGAAGTTTTTGAATTGTAATTCATGAATATTCCTGGGTTAGCTGGGGTTCCAGGTTTTATTTTTTATTTCAAGGGAGATCATTTTGTGGTCTGACCTTACCAGAGAAGACACTGCACTAAGGGGTGTGCAGCACCCTCCCATATTAATGAGGACCAGATCCAGTATAGGTACACCCTTGGTTGGTGTATTGATAATCTGGTGAAGTTAGTTTGTGTTTACAAAATCCAGAAATCTCTGTATCTGTATATTTGTTGTTGTATAGGATTCCCAGTTAAGAGTGGGGTAATTAAAGTCGCCAATGAATATGGTATGGGGTTGGATGGTGGTGTGTGTTTCCAATAAGTTTAACTGTATGGTATGGGTTTCCTGTATCATAGAAGGGGATCTATAGCTTGCAAGGAAGTGGTATTGGATTTTGTTTGTGATGATTTGAACATGGAAAAGTCCAAATATATTGTCCTATTTTACCAGCCTTGAAGTATATTTATTTTTGATGTAAATCGAGAAACCTCCACCTTTAGTTCCTGTCTGTGTAGTAGCTGGTCTAAATGTATGGAAGGTATTATAACCTTGCACTGTTGGTGTGCTCTCCATGGCTTTAAACCATGTCTCAGTGACCGCATAAATGTCAGCATTCTCTAGGGTGAAGGGAGCATCTAGGGAGTGAAGTTTTTTGTTTACACTCCTAGCATGGATCGGTAACACATTTAGATTTTCTTGGTTTTGATTTGCTATGTCAGAAGTACTTTCAGTTTGGCATTACCTAAAAAAGGCACTATGGGGGAAGATAATATTTTAGCTAATATTTGAAGCATAGAGGGGAGAGGTGCAGACCATACCTGGCAAAGCAGCATGGTCTCTTGACCATCTCCTTCCATGCTGACAAATATTGCACACCCTTAGAATGACTCCAGAAACTAAGCCAATTATTAAAGTTAGTCATCTTTTGTTAGTATTGTGGCATCATCCTTGGAGAAGGTAAAATGTTGCTTAATGCTAGGCTCATACCAGCCTGGGATACATATTCTGAGAGCTCCATGATGTCTTTCTTCATATAGTCTAGGGAGGTATGTCTCAGGTCATTTACACCCACATGAAATATGAGAAAGTCATACTGGTACTTGTGGTCCAATGACCTGAATGCGTGTGTAAAGTGATGGATCATACTCATGACGTTCTCCTTACTCAGCCTGATGAGAGGGACATCAGTGTGTCTTACAATGAAGTCTTCAATGAACAGAATGTTGGATTGTGTGGTGATTGCTTTATGGGCATAGAAGTAGAGGCTCCATGAGATGTGACTATATGTGTTGATGTGGTTGTTGTTTTGAAAGGCTGCATTCAGGGCTGCTGAGAGTATTTGTTATGTGTGCTTCATCTAGGAGGTTTTTGGGGTTTAGGAAGATTACATTTAAGTGCCTCAGCATATGTGGGTCTGTGTGTCTGCTTTGAATTGTGCGTGATGGGTCCGGCATGTGTAATACTGACAACCTTATTGACATTAGGAGTACTTTTATGTGAGAGCTTTGCCTCAGTGGCATTGTTTAAATGCATCTCTCAAATACCTTATCGGTTTGTTTGAGAATTGACTTGTTGGTAAACATGAGGCAATTTCTACATTGCCTCAGGATGACCATTTCCACCAAGCTGGTAACAGAGATAGTGGGAAAGTTCATATCCATAACAACAGACCCTTTTTTATTGTTTAGACACTTGGAGTGAGAATATAAAGCAATGTCAGGAGTATCGAGTTTGCAGCTCTGGGGTCAGTGCTTGTCACTGCAAACTGGTTGTCCTGTGTGCAGCTAGGTATTGATGAAATTTTGACTGTGATTTTACAGAATAAAATGTCACTCAGGGTGTCTGTGTCTACAGGGCACTGCCAAACACCTGAGGGGAAACTAATAAGTAAACCCTGATGATGTATGGATGCGGTATTTAGGCAGATATTCTAAAGTCAGAAACAAATCAAGCAGTACTTACTGAAAACAAAGAATTAGCCTGTCAAGAATGATGAAAAGAGAGGAGGTGTGTGAATGGCTACTGTCTAGCTACTACTAGTGCTGGTCTCACCACAGCTTCACGCTGCTGGGATACAATGCTCATTTGCTTCTTCTCTCACCAGAAGTAAAGCATTAACACCAATCCCAAGACGAGAAGCAGGCCACAGCCTGTTTGGTGATGCACAGTGTTGTCCCATATCAAGGGTCTGTAGGCTTGTTGTAGCCTTTTCCTGGTACATGCTTTGAATAGAAACCAAACCTATCAGGAACATCAAGTACAGACGCTCACTGCTCAACGGCAGATAGTCAGGATTCAATGCACTCTGCTCCTTCTCTCACCGGGAGCAAAATATAAGCACAAATTCCAAGCTGGCAACAATGAAGCAGTCTTCAAAATGCTTTCTCTGTGGTCCCTGTTACCTCTCATTCCACCTTTCAGTTTTCTAGTAAATTTGGATTTTAAAGATGTTTACTATCACATTCCAATTAGCAATTATTTCAGGTTCTTTTTATATTTTTCTATAAATGATTTACATTTTCAGTTTGCTATAATGCCCTTTGGGCTGCAAACTACTCCAACAGTGTTTACAAAGTGTCTGGCTCCTATTATAGCCATTGCAAGTTGCAGGGGATTCATATTTTTTTCCTTATTTAGATGATTGCCTGATTTTTGAAAGAATATTTCTCTAAACATAGACTTTGCTCTGCTCTCACCAAGGCTAAATACTTTAACCCATAAATATCAAAATCCTTTCTTTACACCACTCTTCTCAATATCTCCTGGCTATTATAAGCCTTCTTACTCCCAGATCGTAATATGTTCTCCCCCCTCTCCCCAGGTCTCCAGTGAAAACAGGCCTCTGGCCCAGTCGGACACTACCCAGTTAACAAAATAAATAAATAAATACATTTTGAAGATTCCTTCATAGCTTTTCAAGAATCTCTGGCTTGGGTAATAAACCTATTTCTCAGCCGGGGAAATCTTTTATTCCTTCTCCGGCGATAGTGTCTCTAGGGTGTCTTCTAGTTACAACACTTATGAATACATTTCTTTCACAGGACAAAATGAAGAATTACAGGCAACATTTTATGACATTTTCAAACCAGACTCAAGTATCTACCAGAGAATATCCTAGAATTCTAGGTTTGACTGCCTTAGTTATTCTCACAATTCCTTTGGGCAGGCTTTACATGAGAAAGAACCAATAGTTTGTCAAGTCAGTTGAACTCAGCAGTAGCACCCTGCTGTTTTCTTTCCAGACCTTAAATAGGGGAGAAAAAAGTCTTTACAATTTGGATGTCCATAGGCAGCTCATACACTATATTGACAAAACAAAATCTTTCAGGACTTTTGATCAACTGTTTGTCTCTTATGAAGATAAGAAGAAGCAGCAACCAGTATCTAAACAGATGATCTCTAAATGGTTGTCTCGCACTATTACTTTCTCTAATTCTTCCCATAACAAGCCGCTTCCATGAAACGTTGTGGCCCATTCTATTAGAGCCCTAGCTACTTCTGTGGCTTTTTAGAAAGTGGTGGACTGTTGCAGTACTCAGGAGACAGCAACCTGGTTATTGGAGCCCATCTTCATCAAGCAGTGTGAGCAAGATTCCTTCTCTAGGTCTACAGTAGGCTTTGCTAGGACTATTCTCCAAGGGATCTTGGACTCTGATCCAGCTTTCTTCTCCCTGACTCATTAAGATCTGGTATTCATCTCATATACCTTAAGGTGACTGCACTAATGATCTTATAATAAACATAGTACAGTTGTGTAAATAAGCTTACAATAACAGTAGATGTTAAAATTGATCATTGCTGTAGTAGCTGCTCCCTTTCTCCATTTCCACTTTCTGTGCTATTTTCAGACAGGGTGTGGGATTTGTGACTGCTATATGCCTATTTTGCAAGTGTTTGGCATCCCCACCATTTGAGGCAAAAAGGCTTTGAGGTATTTCACAGCCTGTCATCATCATCGTCATCATCCTCATCCTCACCAACCCCCTTTTTTCCCATATTCCACATGAGATCAGGGTATCATGTCAACTGTCACCATCTCTATGGATTTAGTACCACTCTATTAGCTTCTTCGAATGTCATGCCTGACAGTCACAGGTCTTGTGTCATGCAATTCATCCAACTTTTTGCTGGATGCCCTTGTTTCCTCTTGCCTTCTTCTTGTCTGTCCTAAATCGTCTTTTTCACATTGTATTCTGCTTTCTTGTACAAGCGCCCAAGTCACTGTAATCTGTTGTATTTGGCTTCCTCTGCAATTGGAGCTATTTAGGCTTCTACTTTAATATCTAATTTCTTTGACTATTCCACAGTGTGCATCCTACCACCCATTTCAGGGGCTTCATCTCCATCACCTCTAATTTCCTCCTGTTCTGCCTTCAGTATCCAGGTATCTGTACCATACAGTAGTACTGGCTGCACCACTGTTTTGTACACTTTATTTTTGAGCTTCTTTGTAATTTTTCAGTCATATAGCTGTAGCCCCTCTGATTCTAATTTTTACCTCCTTATTCAGAATTCCTTTACCCTCAACAACCCCTCTCAGCTACTTAAAGCTGTTAACTTGATCCACTGTTTTCCTTTCTATCTCAATTCTCAGATTCTTCTAATTCCTCCTATTTGCTGCTGTTACAGCTGTCTTAATTGGACATAGTTATATTCCATGTGCCTTCAGTTTTTCATTCCATTCCCCCCTGTCTCCTGTCCTTTGCTGAAGTTCTTGTTCAGAGTTTGCTCAGAATTCCACATCATCTGCGTAGAGCAGATGTTGGTCAGTACTCTCAGACTGCTCTTGAGTAATTTTAACAGTATTCTGATATTTCCTAACCACCACTAATACCGCAAAAGCTGTTCTGAGTTTACCAAAGTTCTCCTAAGTTTGCCAAAATATTTCTAAGCTTTGCAATGCTTTTTCTGTGTTTGTAGATGTTCTCCTATGTTTGCATACTTTTTTCTGTATTTGTGAACACCTGTCAGGGTCTGTGAACTTATTTCCAATGATTCCTGGTACTGCAGGAGTTGTACCTTTTATTGTAAAACATTTGTTGCTGTACTTCATCTCAAAACTAGCTTGTTTTACATTAAGAGGGTTTTATTTTGCACTCTGGTGGGAGCAGAGGGCTGATTCAATGCATCTCAGTTGGGAACTGCTGGTGGAAGGCTTATTCTGTGTTTATCTGATTGGCCTGAGGGCTTAACTGTGTAAAAGTCTTTCATCCTGCTGGTATTTCTGTATTTGGGAACATTTCTCAGGGTTTGTGAACTTATTTTCAAGGATTCCTGATACTGCAGGACTTCTGCCTTTTGTTGTAAAGCATTTGTTACTGCACTTGAGCTTCCCTTTCATCTCTGTTTCTGTCCTGGTGGATATGGGCATCCTGAGGTAGTGTAGTCACTGCTTCATGTTCACTGACAACCATTTAATTTTAGAGCAGACAAACACAGTGTGTGAGAGATGTAAATATTGAGTGTCATTGGAGGCAAAACTCTCACATACACACATGAAACATGCAAATCAGGTTGTCAGTGTTACACCCAAAATACTCACTATCAACACTAAGGAACAAACACATAGACCCACATATGTGGAGGTACTCACTTGTAATCTACTCTAACATTCAAGTCCTCCTAAAAGCAACTCTCAGTGGCACCATGCACACTCAAAAAAGACAGCACCTCACACAACACGTAACTCTGACAATCATAGTAGCCCCTCTTCCAAGTCCATAAGGCAACACATTGCAAAGCCAAACATTCTAGTTATTGGGGATTCTTTTGTAAGACATACTGATGTCCCCCTTACCTGGTTAATCAAGGAGAGAAGATCACAGTCAGCTGTCTGTTTGTAACCAGAATCCACCAGATCATGCATGCACTTAGGTCTTTAAACCACTTAGCTGTCTGTCCATAACCAGAATCCACCAGATCATGCATGCACTTAGGTCTTTAAACCACTCAGCTGTCTGTCTGTAACCAGAATCCACCAGATCATGCATGCACTTAGGTCTTTAAATCACAAATACCAGGATGACACAGTCATAGTCTATGTGGGCATAAATTACCTATGATGTACCTGACTGAACTATATGAAGAGAGACATGATGGAGCTCTCTGAATATGTGTCCCAACTGGCTATTACTCTAGCCTTGAGTACACCCTACCTTCACCAATGCTGATGCCACAGTACCAGCAAAAAATGATTGACTTCAACAATTGGCTTAGGTTTTGGTGTCACAGCAAGGGGATCCAATATCTGTCAGCCTGGGGAGACATGATCGACAAACCATGATGCTTTGCCAGAAATGGTTTGCACTTGTCACTACTTAACATCCAGTACTAGTAAAAATATTATCTATCCCAAAAGTGCCTTTTTTAGGCCCTGCAAATTTGTTAAACCCTCCAGCATAATAAAAATCACTCACAACTATCTAAAGGTACTGCTGCTCAACACTAGGAGTTTAAATAAAAAATGCACTCCCTGGAAGCACTTCTCACCCTGGAAAATGCAGACATAAGTGCAGTCACAGAAACATGGTTCAGAACTATGGAAAGCACCTTGGCTATCAAAGGCTGCAATGCCTTTCATACATTTCAATCCCCCTCAGCTCAGGATAAAACAAAGGGAAGAGATGTCTCAATTTTCATAAAGGATAAATACACTGCTAGAATTGTCCAACAACATGACTCACTTGAGCTGCTCCATGTCCAACTAAGAATATGTGTGGCCACCTATCATATCCTTGCTAGCTACAGATTCCCTAACATAAATCTGGAAAAACACACTTCCTACCTAAACATACTGGAATTTCTTAACATTCATCTTAACATCATACTTATGGGGGATTTCAACTACCCCTCCATAAACTGCAAGACTTATATGACCCAAAATTCACGTGCTCAGAAGTTTTTGGACTTTGTTAATGCAAACTAGTCAGCTCCCCAACTACAGGTACCAATATCCTTGACTTAGTACTCATAAACATAAGAGGATGCTGCTCCCTCCCATGCATTAACTTCTCCCTGATAAGATCTGACCACAAAATTATTTCCTTTAGTACAAAATCTAACCTAGAACCCCCATCAAACTCCAAACCTGTTAAGAACTTTGCTAAGGCCAATTACCTCAAATTACCTAAGTGACAGCTTATTAAATGTCTAAGTTTCTCTGTACCCACATGACACTGAGGCCTACTCTGAACTGTACACAAAAGCACTGTACAACCACATTCATAGCTGCATAGAGGAGGCAGTATCTGTTTGGGTGAAACCTATGATTACTGGCAAAAATAAACCACCCTGGTGGACCCCTAAGATAAATAGGCTATTCAACCAAAGAAAAAAAAATATTCTCCAAAGCCAAGAAGGAACAGACAAAACAGTGCAAAAAGACACTCACCAGTCTAAACACACAAATAAGAGATTTGGTCAAATCTGCCAAAGCAAAATATGAGGCAAAGGTAGCCTCCTAGATGAAAGATAACCATAAGGCATTTTTAATTATGTTCGTAACCTCAGGGGAAATGCTCAAGCAATATGCAGAGTTAATCATGAACAGCAACACTTATACCCAGCCTGAAACTATAACAAAGAAGCAAAAAAGTGCAAAAAACAAACACAGCAATCCAAACAACCAAGGTGAAGCAGCAAATGAAACCTCCAAGGAAATAGCGTATCAAAAATTTATTAACCGCTTTCGTCAACAAGACTTCATCAGAATACAGAATAAAACAAAAAGCTGATTTATATAGTTAAAATCCAATTAAGATCATCACTTATTCAATAAAACAATTGCTTATAACAATCAAGATTTAAAAAGCCCCTGCTAATATCACATAAAATGAAAGGATGTGTTGCCATTGTTTTTGTTGGTTCTAAGCTTACGGTACTTCAAAAAACACTTGATGTTGATAGAATCATTAATACCAGGAGGGCAGTCAGATCTCAATCTGATCTGCCAATAAGTTTCCCGCTGCATAAGATAGTTCTTAAAGTCCCCACCTCTTAAGTCCCTATTACAAACTTCAAGAATAGAAAATAAAAACTTCTTAAAAGATGAACACTTAATCGAATGCTTGTACAAAGCATTAGTGTTGTCACATTTTTTAATGCTGTACAAATGTTCTCTTATCCGAATTTTTAGCTGCCTGGTCGTCATGCCAATGTAAAAAGCATTACAGGTGGAACACAGGGCAATATATATCACTCCCTGAGTACAACAATTAACAGAACCAGGAACTGTAAAGGTCCTATCAAAAGAGGTCACTGTAACATATGGCCCTACAGAAATGAACCTACACATATTACAATGATTGCAACAATGCATCCCTCTCTTAACAGTAAGGGAAGCATTGTCGCGTTTAACCTTGGTGTCATTGTGTTCTAGAATCTTTTTAATGTTAAAATCATTCCGCTGAACAAAAAACGGCTTGTCACCAAGGACGTTGGAGATATCAGAGTTTCCCCTGATAATCAACGCGTCCTGGGAACTCCTCTGATGGCAGCAACCAACGCATTATTGGTCGAGCGACGTTTGAGAGCTTTTTTGACCGTGCGGAGAATCCATTTAGGTATTCCGGCTGTTCCAGAGGACCAGTTAACGGCAGCAACAATTCTGATCTTTTTACTAAACGTGAACATCTACTTAAACTGTTGAAAAGGTACAATTCTTTGGATATTGAAAATCATTATTTTTTACGTTGTGTAGAACTGCGTATTGTACCTAAGGGCCTTCGTTTTTTTAAGTGCCCGAATGGGGTCTCTGAGGGTGAACCATTCTTCGACACTTTGGTATCATTCTTTAATGATGCCGGTTTGCGATTTTTACAACTGTTAATTGATAACAACTTGGCTAAGAAGGAGTTACTTAGGAAAGAAATTACTGAAGTTGAATCTTTCTTTAAACAAACACTTGGTGAAAATGATTTTGGTGAACTTTTGGGGAAATTAACCGCAGAAGTTGACCAGTATTCTGTGGATAATATTAATAGAAAACAATCTAAGTTGGTCCGTGACATTTCTTCTTACGAAGATAACTCTGCTTTTGCTAACTTTTTGAGTTCTAGTAAAGTTAACAGAACTCACGGACTGCAGCGTAATATAGGCAATAATAAGGCCTCCTTTTCCCGTACTTCAACTGCGGTGTCCTCTTTTAACAACGTTAGACAACCTGTTGTTTACACTAAGGAACCCACCAGCCTTGCTGTTTCGGGCCCTAACAAATCACCTATTAAGGCTCCTAATTCAGTGGTGATTGTTCCTGAAGAAAATCAGGTACCTGTTACTGATGGTGCTTCACCCTCTGTTCATAAAGAGACTAAAACTGTTAGAAACAAGACAGGCCATGGTGCTTCTGCTTCTGTTGCCTCTGTTTCTTCTTTTTTCAACAAGAGAAATCTTACGAACACGAAAACTGTATTAACAAGAAGCCGGACTTTCCTGGGTTCCCAATCCTCAGGGGAAGAAACTTAGATTTGTTACCGGATTTGTTACCGGATAGTTTCAGTGTTATTAACTTAACGGAGCATGTTTTCTCTGATGATGAAATTTCTGTTCTAAAACTAGGTTTAAATTTTGTTCCAAGTAGTGGTGCGGATTTTGTCGGCACTGTTCTAGATATTAAGCAATATGCAAGGAAATTGAATTTGTTTTATTTATTGCATAATGTTCCAGAAACTAAAAAGTTTTTTCACAAACCATCTTGTTACACCCCTCCATTGCAACACACCATCAAAGTGTTTGAGGAAATTTGCACGCAGGATGTTTTTGAGTTGTTACATTCTAGACAAGGTAACATTAGATTTAGGCATCAACATAATTTGACATTAGAGCAAAGGAAAGCTCTATCAAATTTGAAAGAGTTATCAAAGGATTTTAGGTTTATGAAGAGTGACAAGGGCGGTAATATCGTGATAATGGAACAAATTCAGTATAAAAAGATGTTAATTGACATTCTAAACTATGAAGATGAATATGAGGTTGTTTCATTGCTTGATATCCGTCGTTGTCAACGTTACATTTCTTCATTCCTGTACGATGCCCTTATGTCGGGTGACATGAGTCATGATATGTATGAATTCTGTATGGTAGATGAACCTAGGATAGGTGTTTTCTTTGGTATACCCAAAACGCACAAATCTCTGACACATCCACCCTTTAGGCCGATAGTGTCTTCTCCACATTCTATCACTGAGGGTTTGGCACTAATTATTGATGCCTTGTTAGGACCTATTATTGTCAAAGAAGCTTCGTACCTTCGTCATTCTTGGCACTTTCTTTATAAGTTTGGTTATTTTGTATCGAACAATTTGTTCGATCCATCTAAACACGTCATATTTACTATTGACGTTGTTTCTTTATTTACGTGCATCCCGCACCTTGATGGGATAGAAGCAGTGCGTAGTGTTCTGACTTCAATGAGGGGTCAGTTTGACAGCAACCTTATTTCATTGATATGTAGAATTTTAGAAATTATTTTATTTAATAATTTCTTTTTATTTGATGGTGTTTATTATCATCAAAGAAGAGGGGTAGCGATGGGGTCGCCCGCTGCTCCGGCTTATGCTAACACGGTTCTAACTTGGTGGGAACATCAATTTATTTCTGTTTTAACAAAGAAGTATAGTATTTTGTTTTACGCACGTTATGTTGATGATTTGATTTTTATTATGGAAGGGGATTCCTTTAAGGTTGACACATTTATTAAGGAGATCAATTCCTTATGTTATTATTTACAATTTGTTAAGGGTTCAGCCGGTAGCAATGTTAACTTCTTGGATGTTAGTTTGCCATGGGATACCACTGATGGAAGATTCCATAGTCGAATTTTTAGGAAGAAGACATTTAGCAACGGGTATCTTCATTTTAACAGTGGACACCCAAAGCATATTATTAACAACATTCCAAGAGGGCAACTTATTAGGGCCTCCCGCATGACTTCCAAGTTAAGTGACTTAGAATTTGAGTTTAATTTTATTATGTCACTTTTTGTTGAGAGAGGTTATGATACCACTAAGTTGAGGCAAAACGCTGATGAAATTTGGAGTAAACGGGACACTCATTTTCCACCCCTGTTGAATACCCATGGTGAAGGAGGGTTGTTGACTTCACATAAAATTGATGGTCAAGTTAACGTTAACCTGGTCTGTTCATTGCGTATGAGTTCTGATTGTCATCGTATTCAACAGATGCTGACAAAAAACTGGAGGGTTATCAGGGGAAACTCTGATATCTCCAACGTCCTTGGTGACAAGCCGTTTTTTGTTCAGCAGAATGATTTTAACATTAAAAAGATTCTAGAACACAATGACACCAAGGTTAAACGTGACAATGCTTCCCTTACTGTTAAGAGAGGGATGCATTGTTGCAATCAATGTAATATGTGTAGGTTCATTTCTGTAGGGCCATATGTTACAGTGACCTCTTTTGATAGGACCTTTACAGTTCCTGGTTCTGTTAATTGTTGTACTCAGGGAGTGATATATATCGCCCTGTGTTCCACCTGTAATGCTTTTTACATTGGCATGACGACCAGGCAGCTAAAAATTCGGATAAGAGAACATTTGTACAGCATTAAAAAATGTGACAACACTAATGCTTTGTACAAGCATTCGATTAAGTGTTCATCTTTTAAGAAGTTTTTATTTTCTATTCTTGAAGTCTGTAATAGGGACTTAAGAGGTGGGGACTTTAAGAACTATCTTATGCAGCGAGAAACTTATTGGCAGATCAGATTGAGATCTGACTGCCCTCCTGGTATTAATGATTCTATCAATATTAAGTGTTTTTTGAAGTACCGTAAGCTTAGAACCAACAAAAATAATGGCAACACATCCTTTCATTTTATGTGATATTAGTAGGGGCTTTTTAAATCTTGATTGTTATAAGTAATTGTTTTATTGAACACGTGCCAATCTTAATTGGATTTTAACTATATAAACCAGCTTTTTGTTTTATTCTGTATTCTGATGAAGTCTTGTATACGAAAGCGGTTAATACATTTTTGATACGCTATTTCCTTGGAGGTTTCATTTGCTGCTTCACCTTGGTTGTTTGGATTGCTGAAACTATAACAAACCTGCTGGCTGACAAGCTCAGTTCAAACTTCTTCCCCCATCACCTCCTACCACACCCAAAGAAATACCTGCAACCACCCCCCTATCAGTCATTACAAGGGAACAGGTCCTTACTGTGCTCGCTAAAGCCAAAAACGTAGCCTACATGGGTCCCAAGAACATTCTAGGATGCTTTTTAAATAGCTTAAAACAGAATCTATCAGGACCAGTGGAAACCCTCTTTAACTACAGCATCTGGATGAGCTTTGTCCCAGAGGAATGGAGGACTGCAACAGCCATCCCTCTGCACAAGGGGGGGGGCCCATAAGCTGACCTAGGAAACTAAAGACTTATAAGCTTGACCAGTCTTATCTGCAAGACCATGGAAAGAATTATCATGGACCTGATCAATGACAGGATAAAAACTCTCCAAACACTGAACCATTATCATATCTTAGGAATTATTAGCTAGGCTTGTAAAGGCTCTTGTGCCATTAGCCTAGTAATAACCTTTGAACCTATAAACCTATATGTTGATGTAGTCCATCACCAGTATGAACAGCAATGGGCTTAGAGATAAACCCTGATGCACACCCAGGACCTACCAAGTAAGCTTTCTTGGGACCTTGTCATATGCCTTCACCAAGTCCAGGAATGACCATTGGACTGTTCCCTCATCTCTAGCTTCTTTTCAACAATCTTTCTTACTAAAAACATCAGGTGGGTTGTGTTTCATTCTGATCTGAATCTGAACTGCTCATCTCCCATCTTACTTTTTGCTACTCTGCTCTACTATTCATTTATTGATCACCTTCTCCAGAACTTCAATGCAGTGTGACAAGAGTTTGATACCTCTATAGTGCCCACAGTTTTGGATATCCCCTTTGATCTTGTGCACTGGCTTATTCTCCAATCATCTGGGATATGTCTTTCAATACATACTGCTATGAGTGCACTCAGAAGCCATTTCTCCCATAACGTGCCCAAAATCTTGCTCATATCTGCTGTGACCTTATATCAGCCTACAACTTTCCTTGACTTCATTTTCATAAGTACTCCCTTCTTCTAAAGTGGACAGCTCTTCTTCTTTCATTGTAGGCTGTGGCTGAGGTAGTGCAATCTCTGTGCTTTTTTTTTATTCAGAAGATGCTGGAAGCGCTTCTTCCATCTGCCTTTGATTCCCGTGGGCTGTTGAGCAGGTTGTTGATGGCATCTCTTATGAAGAGTGTATGATGATTATCCTCTTTACTGTTCTGTCTTTAGCTTGCAACCTGATATAGTTTCTTTGTCCCATCTGCTGAGTCACTTTCCAGAAGCTGGTATAAAGCTTCTGATGCCTTGCCCTTTTCTATTGCAATTGCTGTGTTACCATATTTGTTAGCCAACCAGTATTTCTTCTTAGCTTGTCTTTTTTTATCTCACACTTCTTTCTGCATTCCTTTTTTTGATGACACCCTGGACGTCTTCATTCTACTACCATCTTTCCTTCTGTACATTATTTCCATACCTGGCTCAGCAGCATATCTGTTCTGTAGTCCTTATTCATGCTATTTTGAGCCAATGCCATTCTTCCTTTTCTTTAACTCCACCTATTTCTTCTTCCTAAGGTGCTAGAGGCTGGAGTTTTTTAACTGTTTTGCTTTCTGTTCAGTCATCTTCCAGGTCTCTAGCCTAGACTGTATTGACTTAGATCCTTTTCTGAAAACTGCTTGCAGCTGATTGTGGTAACCAGTGGTTTATGATGTGGGCTGACTGTTTGCAATCACTGATTCTATCCCAGTGCCCTTTCCTTACTAGGAGAAAGTCTACCTGAGTTGCATGTTGACAGCTGTTGCATGTGATCTTGTGATTGTTTCCTTACTGAAGCATGTGATGGCTGGCATTAAGCCATTTGCCAGGCAGAAGTTTAGAATGGTCTCTCCTTACTTATCCCACCCATGCAGATCCCGACAGTCCTCATTTCCTGTTCTGTCCATCCAAATATGTGCATTCAAGTCTCCCATTATCAACACCAATTCATGTTGTCCTGCTTTATCTAGTGGGTTATGCAACTGTTGCCTAAATGCACTTTTTCCTCACTGTCGCAACCCTACTGTGGGGCATAGGCTTATTATGAATACTGCAGTACCTTACACAGGAGTCTGCCATGAGTCTGTTGCTAATCCTGATAATATTACATACTGTCTTTTGAAGCATCTCTGTCATCACAATTCTCACACTGTTTCTAGTCTGTCTTCCTCCTGAGCAGTAGACTATAGACCCTGAGCCAAGTGACTTTGCTGCATTGCCCTTCCATCTTGTTTCCTGGATACATAGGATGTCTAGCCACCTACTTACCATCATGCCATCCATTTCCAAACTGTGTCCTGTCCGTAAACCTACACTGAGTGTAACAATTCTTAGTTTATGTTTGGCAGGTTGATTGGTTTTACGTCCAACTTTCACTCAACAGAGCTATCCCAGGTATACCAAGTTGGGCAACTGGATACTGGATAGTCAGTAGCTTATTGACTTAGAACTGCTGAGATTCATTGTTGGTGCACACTGGTCAAAGGTAGCATGTAGATCTCTCCCACTGTTAGCATGGATCCCTGGCAGCATCTATATCATAACATCGACAGCTTAGGTTGTCCAATGCTTAAGCATCAACACCTAAGTGTCGAATGCTTACAATAGTGAATGGCCACATCATCAAATTCTTTCCTCGGCCCCCACACCCCCCTAACTAAATATACCAACTCCAATATCTCTCTACATTGGGGAAAGGGCAAATCCCCAATAATGGCCATGTGAATTCTTTCCCGAGGAAAGAATTCAATGATATGGCTGTTCTCTATTGTAAGTGTTCAACACTTAGGTGTCAGTGATTAAGCATTCAACAACCTAAACTATCAACAATTCAATAGGAAACCCCCTGGCATAGGTCAGAGGACAAGTCCTCAACCCACTTATCACAGGTGACATTAATCAATGCAACTAAATCAACCAGAGACAATTTTTACACCATTAAGTTCCTAGCCCTGAGATGGTACACAGTCTGTGATCCATGTTTTCCTCTGTAGAGTATACTACACACCCCAGCTGATATCCAAAGCGGTTGACCAATTCAACTCTTTCCCCAACAGGTGCCATCTACAGTCTATGCTACCGCCCATAATTCCATTCATGGGTGACTTTGAAGTGGAAGCTGTATGCATGTTTTGGGGAAGTGGGCGGAATACCAAAGTAATACAGGGAGATCACACAAACCCCATGCAGACATTGGGTGGAGATCAGTACTGAAACTTGTACCTTGTGCATGCGAGATTAACATATAAACCATTATGCCAGTTGTGTCTATCCACTGGCTTTATTCACAGCCCTGAACATACCAGTGGCTAGAGCACATGGAAAGAGCCCCACTTATTTATTTAATTATTTAAATTATTTACTGTTTGATAATTGGGTATGTGGACTGGTTTATTGACATTTTCAGCCACAACCCGAGCACAATGAGCAGCACATACAATACTTTTAGAGCATACAATTACTACATAGTTTCTCAAGATTTACAATATGTAAAGAAGACATAGCGTAACATCAGTTATAACATATAACTATAACAGAAGAGAAACAACATACAGGAGGATTACTCAGCAAGATAGCAGTACAGTGCAAGATGATAATTAATAGACTATGGGCAGGATTCACAAAGCCTCCATGTAAGAGATACAAGGCTTACACGGAGGCTGCAGTTAAACAGTGTGACGTCAGCATGTCATCCATATGCATGAGGGCATGCTGAATCACACCTAAGGCTAACATGGTCCGTGGAAGACAGTAGGGGGCGTGTCCGTAGGCCGAGCCCTGCAAGCGAACATGCCCCCAGTAGAGTAAAAGTGCCCAAAGTAAACACCCACAACAGAGTACATGGAAATGTGAATAAACACAACACAGCACATGCCCCCACAGACTATGA
This sequence comes from Protopterus annectens, assembly GCF_019279795.1. Classification (NCBI taxonomy): domain Eukaryota; kingdom Metazoa; phylum Chordata; order Ceratodontiformes; family Protopteridae; genus Protopterus; species Protopterus annectens. Next base: position 731,100,777 of record NC_056743.1, read on the forward strand.
ATATAAAATATATAAATGAACATGTTATATATATTTTTTTTAAATTGTAAAGATGTTTGCCCCTGAGTGCGCTCGTTTGCGTGGGCGTGCCCATAGCTTAGCCACAGTTAGCAGTCAGTGGAAAAGCATATAAGAACTAAATGTGCAAAGTAAGCCAAAAAGCAATAGCGTAGCAGTAGAGACGTCGGCTGAAGAGCAGACAGTCATGGTTTGAGCCCCCACAACATCAATTTTTATTTTTAGTAAAATAAGCACGAAGCAAGTCCCTGACAAATATGTACACATATAAAATTATATTTTATGTAAAATGTAATGAAATAGACCATTTATTTTGAAGAAATGTGAGATAACAAAATAATAAAAAATGCCAGATGTGCCTATAGCTGAGCTACAGTTTAACAAGATGAGTGCATCTGCCCGTAGGTGAGCAGTGGTTTAACAGGTGTAAAATGAGTGCCCATAGGTGAGCAGTCGTTTAACACACTGAAACTGTGTGCCCTTAGCTGAGCTGAGTGTAATATGAGTGCTGGCAGCCAAATGAGGTGTAAACCAGCGTAACCCGTTTGCGCGGAGCTGTGCACCGCGCCAACAAGCTAACTGACGGGCAACGTTGAGTAAGCTGTAACAAAAATGCCTTTACACAGACACACCCCCTAGCCTGTCTAGACAGTCATAAAATATAAAAAAACAGTGGCCAGGTTCGAACCCAGGATACCATGCACCATAGTCAAGGTACTGAACCACTAAGCCATGACAGCTGTACTTAGAAATGCAGTAATAGCAAATATATAGGAATGAATAGAAAGTGGAGCATGACAAAGCAGGTTTTGTGAAGTTGATACAATTCCAAAATGGCCAATCACAAATAAGTGCGGGAAAAACGGCATATATAAGCCCCATAGGCGGGAATACACAGCATAAACGATTGTAGAACTAACTTGCAGCCAGAATGTCAGGAGTAGGTGAGGGTAGTTGCTTTTGAGCACAGAGGTGGGGCGTTGAGGAGTCTAGATACATGGTCTGGCTCCTAGTCCACAATCATGAGGCCCAACTCATGCAGGGCCAGGTCCTGTGGGGAGCATATAGGGCTGAGGCATGGGACCGGTTGGCTCATGATCTCACCAGTGCCACAGGGATTCCAAGGACTGGTGAGCTGGTCCGTCACCACCATGCAGACCTGAAGAGACGTAAGCAGGACCAATTGAACCTTTAGATCCAGGAGGCCCGGCAAATGCCCAACGCCCCACTACTGAGTAAGTTACATTTAATTATGTATGTAAGAAATTAAACTAGCTGATATAATGGAGATGTGTACTCCAATATTACTTCATTTATATTACAGCTGCAGGTGTCTGTTCTGCGAACCGCAGAGCCTATGGCGATAGGCTGGTGCAGTTGCACCACCAGGCAGGTCAGTAATCCTCTCTCAGTAACTGTAAAGAAATATAAAAGTATGACAGTTAGCAAAAGAGTGCAGTGTAGTCACTAAGTAATAAAATGTGCAAGTAACAGTATAAGAGTGTTTGCAAGTATTGCTTGATTACAATAGTGTGTTGCTGTCTGTAATTCAAACAGAAAAATGAAAATGTCTGAAATAAAGTCTGAAATAAAGATGCCCCACCTGTAATATAATAGTACACAACCTGCAGCAGGCTAAAAACTACAGCTGCAGAAGATGAGCAAATCACATGTGTGAAATATATCCCTGTTGAAATACTGAAACATGACAGACGTGAGACTGCTGGAAAGGATTGTAATAACTACAGGTAAAACATGTCAATAAAGCCTAGAAGTAAGTACCATCCTGAATAGTAAAATGAAAACAAGTGAGAAAGTGTGAGAAAGAGTTATGAATCCACCAATAAAGTAGTAATAACCCCTGAATAAAGTATACTGCAGTCAGTACAGAATGAAATGAATGTGACAAGCAGAACCAAACTGCAAAATGTATTTAAAGTGTTGCTGCAGCTGGAATGTGTATCCCAAAATCTGGATATGTTGCTCTCAGTCTGCAATATGCAGATAGTATGATTGTCTGAAATACCAAACATCCACAGTTGTCTATAGCTATATAAAGCAAATGTAGCAGGATGATGTAGCTGAACAAAGCCAGATATGAACGTGTATGAATAACAATAAAATGTATATTGATGTAGCAGTAACAGTCCTATCACCAAATTGAAGTAGGTATCATATAGGAAACTGTAGTTAGAACAGTAGAGTGTATATATCTGCAGCTATTAGAAATGTACAGCATATGTATTGGTATTTGAAGGTGTTAATAATATTTTCTTCACCCCACCCTATAACCACATATAATCCATTCCACGTGAAATTGGTATGTGCAATCACAATTAACACCCCTGGACATTTGTCCTGTTGGGTCATAAATATTTGCATGTACGTTGATGCATCTGCCCTGTTCATACATCCAAACCTGATGGCCTGTTGCCATCAATCAACCCTGCATGTTGTTGGACTGTGTATTGCTGTTCAAATTATGCATGTGTTATGCTCGCTGTTCAATGGTGTGAATATCTGGGTGTTTGGTTAATGGGAATACTAATGCATGCTGTTACAACTAATTGCGAATGGTATTGTATGTAACTAACCCAAACTGTCATGACATAATGCAAAACACAGGATGACAGGGAAGGCGGGTTCCAGTGGACCCACCTCTCCCACCTCAGCTGGCGAGTGCACCTGGCACTAGTGCCCAGTCTGGACCCTCCTCTGGTGGCCCTGTGCCACCTGTGGGTGGAAGCGCTGCAGGGGATGGGGCCCGTCCCCCCTCTACAAGTATGGCTGGAGGAGAACCACCACTCACCCTCCGTAGCGTCCGGACTGTGGTGCATAGGGAGATCCGGGACTCTGTTCTTGGGCCCCTACGCCAGCTTGAGGCACAGGTGGCACAACTTACGGGCATGCCTGTTGCCCGGCCTACACAGCCCCCAGCACAGCTCTGTCCTGGGCAGTGAAGGAACAGTGGCAACTGCCCATGGGTGGGGATATCAGTTCCACTGTTGCCATCTATGGGCTCATGGGCTCTGGATATCCAAACATCCGTCCCCATCAATTGTGTAACCCCCCACACATGTCATACACCGCCCCTGTATTCGTCTTGTTTGTCTTGTCTGTTGACCTACCCAACCTACCTCCCAAGCTATACCGACTTCCTTCACCTGACATACCACTCTCACCTGAAAAAAAAAAAAAAAAAAAAAAAGGGCACTCTGTACCCAGAAAAAAATTATGCCCCATACATAGCTGCCCATTCCGCACACATGTCTGCTGGACATGGAAACTATCAAATACAATTGGCTGTACAACAAGTATTATTGTTGTCCTGACACCTCTCTCAGGGGTGGAAGGTTTCAAATGTCACACCAAATTACATACATATGCACAGCTGCTGATGAAGAAATGGGCAGCTATGGGCCTTACCTACATCCCTCCTGCAAAACCCAAGCTTGTTTCCCTACTGTCTTACCCTCTTTGTGACCCCTTTTTCACCAGTTTCCTGTCTCCCCATTTTCATTTCTTTCAAAAAAAATAGCGTGGGTGTGTGCCAGAGTAAGCACTGCTAAGCGGTTGTAAGTGGGTGTGCGCAGAGCTGAATGCCAGTGCGCATGCGGGAGCTCCGTGCAAACCAGCGCTAACCTGGTTACAACTGCTTAAAAGTGCCTTAGTCACTCTGATTGACAGGTCCTGTAGTCAGTTCAAAAGCAAAATAAAATCCCACTGTCAGTCCCGAACCCAGGACCTGAGAAACAGTAGTCTGCATGACCTACCACTAAGCCATGACGGTTAAACAAGAACATTGTGCTAAAATAAATATATCATGTAATAGTAGGAATGAATGTAAAGGGAATATAGGAAGTGTAGTACACAAAGCATGCCATATATACTTACTGTCAAAACTAGTGGATGTCCATAATAGTAGTGTGTGAACAGAAACAGCCATGTTAGTTGGTAGCTAGTAGGTAATAATGTCAGTTAATGTACATATATAAATGTATGCATATTTACACACACACACACATATATATATATATATATATATATATATATATATATATATATATATATATATATATAGATGTAGGTGTCAGTTGTCAGTGTGCATACACAGTTACTACAGGAAACAGGAGAGAGAAATGGAGAAATGTGAATCTACAACACAGCCTGAATCATGAGAGAGATACTAACCTTTACACTCACAGAACAGTGTCCACAGCATACCAGCATGGTCCCCGCCCTTACAATCTGATAGGGCAATGCCTATCTCACATACCCTTTTATAGCACTGTCCTGAAATCACAGTGAGAACTGCAATCAGTACACAACTGGCTGCATGCAATTAGCAAATTCTGGCTTACAATTGGTGCAGAGGCCATCACATGGACTTATGCAGATACCTACAAAAGCATCCTGTACTCACACTCCACACATGCAATACTTTCATTGCACTGTCTGGAGGCAGACAGAGAGAGAGAGAGAGAAAAAAAATAAATAAAAAATAAGAACACAAACAACAACACATGGTACACAAACTAAGTTGAAGCTGTCAGCAATGTCAGTACTAAGCTGGGCTAGCAGCAGCAGGAAGCTGTAGTAACGGTAACGCAACCAGCTGTGACAAACACAGGTAATGTAAAGTAACAAGTTAATAGTCTACACACTGTGAACCCTCCATATGTGTCATAGGTCTGTATCTATAGGTATGTCCATGTGATATGTTGTGTGCACGTAGTTCCACCCAAAAGGGATGACTATACATCACATGTCATTCAGTGTTAGGCCATGATCCTGGCACCAGTTGTCCGTTTCAGTGAGGCCTGTCTGTAGGATGTGTGTGTCAGCTGGTGTAACGACTATGGCGCTTAGTTTGCAGTCATCTGGGAACTTTGTCATCCACAACCCGCACATGTTTGCTTTCACATCTGAGAAATAAATGCCAAACAAGAGGGGTCCTAGGACAGAGGTCTGTGGGATATCACATGTGACTGGCATTGAGTCTGACATGGCTCCTGCAATATCGATATTATGGATTCTGTATGTCAACCAGTGTGCAACCCATCATGTGACATATGTAGTAACATGTAAGCTAATGAGTTTGTCTATGATGCCTGAGTGGAGTACTGTGTTGAAGGCCTTAGGCAAGTCCAGGTAGGCTGTATGGACTGCATTGCCCTCATCAATGGCTGTAGTGACTGTTATGAAAGGTCAACCAGGTTCAAAAGGCAGGATCAGCCCATCACAAAGGCAAACTGGCTGGGAACAAGTGTCTGCAGGTACCCAGAATTGCTGTATATGCGTCCCATACTGAATCATTGCATAGCTTTGCAGACCGGGCTGGTTAAGCTTATGGGGCGGTGGTTCCCAGGGTCAGTAGAGGTGCCTCCTTAGTGGAGTGGGACCACTGTTGCTGTATGCCAGTGTTCAGGTACATATCCCGTAGTACAGCCAAGGTTAAATATCAGTCTTATATGCGGTTGTATGTCCTCTTGGAGTTCACGTAGCACACATCCAGGGATACCATCAGATCACATTGATGCTGTGTGTTCTGCTTTGCTGAGGGCGGCCCTCACCTGGACATCTGAGATGATCGGGAGGTTACATTCAGCTGTGATAAGTATTTCTAAGTGTGGGGGAGAAGGAGGGGGGATACGTGCACTGAACCTGTCTGCCAGAATGTTGCCAATATCTGTGTGTTTGGTGAATGTTAAGTAGGTGCGTAGTAACTCATAGCATATCTGAGGCGTTTGGTCCATATGTGTAACATAACTGAAGAAGGCCTTGTGGTTATCTATAGTGTTCATGGCCATTTCCCTCCCAGAGTAGGCCGTGGATGTTGTTATGAGAGACCGTAGCTTATTACCAGTGCTGACCACAGATGCCTTCCCTTTATGTGAATCTGCTCTGTCCTGCAGTATCCTCCTTCTATCGTTATACAATCTGCCTTTGGCTGGGGTCCACCACACAGGATGCCTAACCTTTGTGCATAGGGTCTGGGTTAGAAATGTGTGTGCATGTTCCATGCATTCTTTGGGATGTCTGTGGGAAGCATTTGCAAAGGGGTCAGCAGTGTGGGTTGTGGCTTCCACTGGCCCAATGGGCTGCATGGATACCATGTCAGTCCTAACAAGTGAATATCTGTCTAATCACATATATATCAAAGTAGTCTACTGTGCTGGTGGTGGTGGTGGTGGGATATGTATATCCAGGCTGAGTAATTTGTGTCCAGATCACACTAGTGGATGGCATTCCACATACAGTACCTTGGTATGAACCCCCAGAGTGAGGTTGTGCATTGGACCTGTCTCAGTGTGCTGCCCGATGGGGCATGCTACTATGTTGTATGGAATGTGGCAGGTATTGTTGCACAGGTGTTGGCTGAGCACTGATATCTGGCCATGTACTTGTGTATCCACCAAGAGACACACACATGCTACATATGGGAGTAGTAGTATATCACTACAGTTGAGTATCATGTATAGTATGTGTGCCATATATTGCTGACATAGTCTGCTGATATCCTGTTTGTGTTCTCTTCCAGGGACATGGCGCATCTGCGAAATCCTGCCTACTCTGCTGCAGAAGATGAAGAGATACACCAGAGCCTGATGTGGGATTATGACATACTGTTTTCCCGCACCAGCCAGAATCAGCAGGAGAGGGCTGCACTGTGGCAAGACCTTGTCCGTAGGGTAAATGACATTGGCACGCATAATAGGACATATGAGCAGGTACGACATCACTGCAATGATTTAATCAGAAATGTCCGTCAGCATGCGTCGGATATCCACAGGCAACAGGTCACCACAGGAGGTGGGGTGGCCACACTTCCCCCCCTCACCAGACTGGAGGGGCTACTCCTAAGTGTTGTGGCTCCAGCCCCGGAACATCAACAGCAACACACCTGCATCATGTTGGAGGCTGGATCCACACAGCAACACGACATGGAGCATGCAGGTAATATGCCATATGTACACTTGACTGTTCTGTACACTGTTAGTTTATGCATGTGTAAGGTGTGTCCGTGGTCTGTAGCTGTCTACATAGTATGTAATTGTGTAGGTGTGATATTGCCAATATCAGCAGCTGACATGTGAAAGGCAACTGGTGTACTACTTCACTGTATCATATGCAGTATCAATGGCACAGTTGTGCCCACTGACATTAATCTCCTCATTTCTGCAGGTCCCTCCGGTGTTACAGCAAGGCAGCCCATCCATGCTGGTGAGTGTGTTTTAACAATACTTATAATAGTCCTGATAGTGCTAGTAATACTAGTGTAACTCAGTAGTGCTCTGTGTGTATACTGCGGGGTGTGCATGTGTGCCTGTGTCCATGTGTGCATGTGTGCATGTGTGCCTGTGTCCATGTGTGCATGTGTGCATGCGTGCATGTGTGCCTGTGTCCACGTGTGCATGTGTGCATGTGTGCATGTGTGCCTGTGTCCACGTGTGCATGTGTGCCTGTGTCCATGTGTGCATGTGTGCATGTGTACATGTGTCCACGTGTGCATGTGTGCATGTGTGCCCGTGTCCACGTGTGCATGTGTGCATGTGTGCATGTGTGCCTGTGTTCACGTGTGCATGTGTGCATGTGTGCATGTGTCCACATGTGCATGTGTGCATGTGTGCATGCGTGCATCACTGGTAACATTGTGTAGACATTGTAAACTGTGTTTCCTGTTTTCCTCCCACAGGTTCTGGTGCTGCTCTGGTGTCCTGCAGCAGGGAACCTGAATCTGGTGCCACAGGTACTGATAATGATGATATCTTTGTAATGGCACAGGAAGGTGTGTCAGGGTCTGTCATTGGTCAGCCAATTGACAGTACACAGCTGTCAACCCCATCATTGTGCACAGTCATCCTGCCAGTACATCCTATGTCACCATTGTCCCTAGGTGATGGGCAGGATACAGTGGGCATTGACCAGGGTAATGTGGTATCTGTGGCACATGCTTCCCCACACAGCAGCCATGGGCAGGGTCCTGCGATGGTACCACACAGACAGTTGCCCATGGGTTCTCATAGGAGCATCCGTGGGTGTACTGCCTCTGGCAGACATGCCTAAAGAGGTCTGTCAACCTCAGCATTGTTTCGGGCTGTCATGCAGGCACAGTCGCGTATGGAAAGGTACACCAGACAGGGTCTGAGGGAGCTGAGATCATGTCGCACAGCCATGACTGACAGTATGCGTGACATCGCGGATGCTATCCCTAATTTCACCAATGTCATAGACAGACGTTGTGGGGACATATTATAGCAGTTCCACAACCACATGTCCATGAGCCAGGGCAATGGTGGACGGTTGCAGCATCGATGTGGCCGTATGCCAGCAACAGCAGCAGCTGGCAGTCGGCGCGGACGACAACAGGCCCACGGACACCCCCATAGTGCCAGCAGCAGCCCCAGCAATGCTGGGTCTGTGCTGTCATCGGAACGCACCAGGAGACCATATGCACGTGGCTCTGGACAGTCCCAACAGGGACCTGTGTCCAGTCAACACACTCCCGCTTCTGATGACAGTACCCAGTCTGGCTTAGTACTGGATACGGTCCGTAGCACCCCTGCCAGGCACAGGTACTGTGTCCGTGCCCACAGACACTAATCTGTATGACCTGCCAGGTGCAGTCTGTGGCTGTCCACAAACTCCAGTATATGGCAGCCATGAGGTGGAACTGTGTGCATGCATACACACATGCGAAATGTTAACACCTAGGGCTACCACATACATGCACACACTGCACTAACAGTGCCCCACCCTGTACTGCTGTCCTTCACCAACATACATACACACACATGTCAATTGGTGGTATCAGTGGCAGACTCAGGCATACCTAATTCACACCCTGTGCATATGATGAAACTGTGCCACCTCCTGCAATCTCCAACATCAGTGCAGGAACAGGGAAACACGTTGCTGATGCACAGCGTGACTACATAGAAGTGTATTACTAGTATCATGTTGGTAACAGTACAATGTGCTGATATGACTGTGTGTATATCCCAGCATGCCTGATGCAGTAACTGTATGACTGTCCTGAATTGTTATCTACACCCATAGTAAGTACCATAGTGTAACAGCTGCACATTATTGCATACCGGTGGTAAGGATGTCAACAGATAGCCACATACATAGGTAGCACAGGGGAGAAGCTAATGCAAGTAGTGATACGCAATGATGGACATGTACAGTAATGGTGGCAAGTTGCCCACAACGACTATGCAATGTGGATGTTTGCGCATGTTGATATGTGTGCAGTACCAATGTAATACAAATCACAATTAACTATGACATAATATCAGTTCTACCATGGACATCTGAGCTGTGCATTCCTGGGTACATGTTGATAGTGCCTACATATTTGCACTGTTACCTACTGTAATGGACTACTTTCAGCCCTGCTTACTGTAGCTTTGTTTGCATGCATGTTCGCTTGGGGTTCCCTGGAACACTGCTTCCACCTGCCATGCAGAGTTACAGAGCTTCTGTGGACTCCTAGTGACATCTGCATAGTGTACTATACGTATGTCAGGTTTCCACATGACAGAACGTCACTGTCTGTCCTGTTCGCATGTACGTTGCCTGTGACACATTACACATGACTTACCTGGCATTTACCCACATGTGCAGTCATATATGCCAGTGCTATGAAATCAGTAGCAGTACACCCACACATACACACCTTCAGTATGTTGTTCCCCATTGGCCCTATGTGTTGGTAATCACCATGGCAATCACACTACTATGGTAGCATGTGCAAAGGTAACCTGTGAATCACCTCTATGGTCCAGTTGTGGTTTATGTGAGTCATGTGGCAATGTCACAGCTGCCACATGTATGCAGTCAACACTCTCCCCTGGCCAGGAATGTACAACACATGTGTGGGATGCCACCACATAGCCAATCTGGGGACTGAGCACTCTGAACCCAGTACTGCCATACCCTGTCAGGTGGCATGACATACTACAGTGACTACAATACCAGTCTGACATAGACCCACACTGACAGCAATCTGAGCACACTGGGGCATACTTGGAGACTCAGAATAGCATCCTGCCTGAGCATCACACACCTCCGCAGCTGGCACACAGGCATACGTTACGTCGGAACAGAGCACATTCCACACATGGCACACACATCCCGTGTGCCACACACTCACAGCCTGTAGGACTACACAACACACCTGCTACAGATGTGTCAGGTACCTCTCTTGGCCGCTGCAGTGGGGTCCCACTCAACAGGCTGTACATGGTGAAGGTCACAGTGATATGCCTGTGGGGCACTATGGTCCACCACAAAACACATGCATACAGATCAGTCAGAGGCATGGACACATATGACTCAGTCATTGACCATGCCACTATGGATGACCTGCGACATACCTCCCTGGACTACATGATAGGGAACATAGAAGGGATCTCTCAGCATGTGGCACGGGCCAGTATGGGCCTGATCTTGGTTGCCATCATACCCTCACCAGGTATGCTACCACAATATGTAGGAAGGGTGTTCTATGTCTACATTCTGCTCAATCTCCAATGTCATTCATAGGGTATCCAATGGCTGTCAACATGTGCTTACATGCTAGGGAAGCCACAATGATATGCGAGGGGCAGCTTGCATGTGACACCCATGGGCCATTGTATATTGGCGAAGCCCCTTGATACACACATAGTGCCTTTTGCTGCAGGACATGGATTACATAGCCACCTCCGCGAGTATCACACAGGTTAGGACACTAACAGTGATGCTACACAACACCAGCAGTGTACATCGCAAGATGCATGCACTGGACACTGTCCTCAGCACGGTGAACTGCAATATCTGTGCAGTACCAGATTCCTGATTCACGGCTCACAGGTGCAACCCATCACTGCCAGATTATACCTCATACCATGCCTGTCGTCCCCTACACATGTAACACACATGGACAGGGGGGTGGTATCCCAGGGCACCACAGATACACACACCTCCAGGTTGTTGGCACAGCACAAAGCATCAGGGCCTATCCATGAGCAGCTAACAGTGTGTTGGACTGCCTTCTGGTTCATAGCCTGGCACACACAACCCTCCCATACACAGGAAACCCACCTATCCTCCCTAACAACACTGGCAATATGACAGTCTCAAGAAATGTCTTTATATGGCTGGACTGCATCCAGCCAAACATTGTGCGTGAGCATTACTGTAGCTACAACACACTAGCTGAAAGGTTCCCAGCATGTAGTCACTGAATTGCAGTGGAACAACGTGTAAGTAAGACACAGTCATATTTTTATGCATTGTGAATACCATTTATCCACTTGAGGCACGTGTCAGACATGGTAACTACTGAAGGTCACAGGTATATATGTGTATGTGTCACACACATACATCATGTGTGCATTGCCAGTGCTGGTTTAGGCAATGGCATGCATTGTTATGAACAACAACCCACACATGCTCATATTGTGTGACACAACCACACGTGGCAGTTGTGGGTTTGCAAAACATACCTATCTGTGCTCTGACAGTCATAATAGACCCAGTAGCAGAGCGCACTATTGGCATTACTGGGCAAGTAGCCCTGTTTGGCTGTACTGATAGTGTGGTGACATCCCCTGTGTTTACTGGGGGAATATGCAGCATCTGGTGTATTGTAGTATTTGCCAAAAGGATCTGTTCTCTCACACTTGCAATTACACACACCCTACTAACCCCCCCCCCGATAGTGTGGTGACATCCCCTGTGTTTACTGGGGAATATGCAGCATCTTGTGTATTGTAGTATTTGCCAAAAGGATCTGTTCTCTCACACTTGCAATTACACACACCCTACTAACCCCCCCCCCAATAGTGTGGTGACATCCCTGTGTTTACTAGGGGAATATGCAGCATCTGGTGTATTGTAGTATTTGCCAAAAGGATCTGTTCTCTCACACTTGCAATTACACACACCCTACTAACCCCCCCCCCGATAGTGTGGTGACATCCCCTGTGTTTACTGGGGGAATATGCAGCATCTGGTGTATTGTAGTATTTGCCAAAAGGATCTGTTCTCTCACACTTGCAATTACACACACCCTACTAACCCCCCCCCCGATAGTGTGGTGACATCCCCTGTGTTTACTGGGGGAATATGCAGCATCTGGTGTATTGTAGTATTTGCCAAAAGGATCTGTTCTCTCACACTTGCAATTACACACACCCTACTAACCCCCCCCCCCGATAGTGTGGTGACATCCCCTGTGTTTACTGGGGGAATATGCAGCATCTGGTGTATTATAGTATTTGCCAAAAGGATCTGTTCTCTCACACTTGCAATTACACACACCCTACTCGCTGTGCTGATAGTGTGGTGACATCCCCTGTGTTTACTGGGGGAATATGCAGCATCTGGTGTATTATAGTATTTGCCAAAAGGATCTGTTCTCTCACACTTGCAATTACACACACCCTACTCACTGTGCTGATAGTGTGGTGACATCCCCTGTGTTTACTGGGGGAATATGCAGCATCTGGTGTATTGTAGTATTTGCCAAAGGATCTGTTCTCTCACACTTGCAATTACACACACCCTACTAACCCCTGATAGTGTGGTGACATCCCTGTGTTTACTGGGGAATATGCAGCATCTGGTGTATTGTAGTATTTGCCAAAGGATCTGTTCTCTCACACCTGCAATTACACACCCTACTAACCCCCACCGATAGTGTGGTGACATCCCCTGTGTTTACTGGGGGAATATGCAGCATCTGGTGTATTGTAGTATTTGCCAAAAGGATCTGTTCTCTTACACTTGCAATTACACACACCCTACTAACCCCCCCCCCCGATAGTGTGGTGACATCCCCTGTGTTTACTGGGGGAATATGCAGCATCTGGTGTATTGTAGTATTTGCCAAAAGGATCTGTTCTCTCACACTTGCAATTATACACACCCTACCACACCACACCACACTACACTTGCCATTCGCAGGATTCATACCCCTACCTTACTATGTCACAACATGTGAGAGAGAGAGACGCATTGAGCAAAGTGCACTATTCGGATTACTAGGAAGTTTCATTTCTCCGGCTGAACTTATAGGGTGTTGACATCATCAGTGTTTGGAAAGGGTAATGTGCATCATGTAGTGTGATCTCCTGATTGCCAAAAAGCACATGTCTTTCATACAGAATTGCACACACACAAACTTCTCTCATCCAAACACACACACTTGCAGGTTTCAGACCCCTATCTAATTATGTTATGACACTCGTGACAGACGCATTAGCAGAGCGCGCTATTCGCATTACTGGGAGGCTTTTCTTCTCCTGCTGTACTTATAGGGTGCTGACATCATCAGTGCTTAGAAAGGGGAATGTGCATCCTGTAGAGTGTTTTCCCAGTTGCCAAAAGGGACACTTCCCTCATACACACACTGGGCAGTTACAGGATTCAAACCCCTACCTCACAATGTTATGACAGATGCATTAGCAGAGCGCGCTATTCGCATTACTGGGATGCTTTCTTTCTCCTGCTGTACTTATAGGGTGCTGACATCATCAGTGCTTAGAAAGGGGAATGTTCATCCTGTAGAGTGTTTTCTCAGTTGCCGAAAGGGACACTTCTCTCACACAGACTTGCACACACACTAACCCCTCTCCACACACACTGGGCAGTTGCAGGATTCAAACTCCTACCTAACTATGCTATAACACTCGTAACAGATGCATTAGCAGAGCTCACTATTCGCATTACTAAGAGGGCTTTTTTTCTCCTGCTGTACTTATAGGGTGCTGACATCATCAGTGCTTAGAATGGGGAATGTGCATCCTGTAGAGTGTTTTCCCAGTTGCCAAAAGGGACACTTCCCTCACACTAACCCCCCTTCACACACACACTGGGCAGTTGCAGGATTCAAACCCCCACCTAACTATGTTATGACACTCATGACAGATGCATTAGCAGCGCGCGCTATTCACATTACTGGGAGGTTTTTTTCTTCTTCTGCTGTACTTATAGGGTGCTGACATCATCAGCAAGAGGAATGTGCATCCTGTAGAGTGTTTTCCCAGTTGCCAAAAGGGGCACTTCCCTCACACAGACTGGCACACACACTAACCACCCTCTACGCACACTGGGCAATTGCAGGATTCAAACCCCTACCTAACTATGTTATGACATTCGTGACAGACGCATTAGCGAAGTGTGCTATTTGCATTACTGGAAAGTTTTCCTTCTCCTGCTGTACTTATAGGGTGCTGACATAATCAGTGCTTAGAAAGGGGAATGTGCATCCTGTAGAGTGTTTTCCCAGTTGCCAAAAGGGACACTCCCCTCACAGAGGCTTGCACACACATCAACCACGCACACCTACACACAAACACTGAGCATTTGCATGGTTCAAACTCCTACCTAACTATATTATGGCACTTGAGGGAGACGCGTTAGCAGAGCGTGCTTCCCGAATTATTGGGCATCTGTTCTGAACCTGCAGTATTTATAGGGTGCTGACATCTTTATTTCTACAGAGGTATGTACATCTAGTACTACCTGTCAGGTGGGGGATAGCATATATATGCATTTGCAGCCACCTACTTCAGGGTCAGATATGCACATCGCACTGGCAGGTTATGTTCTATACCATGCTTCATGAGCACAGGACCTGTAACACACAACACAACCAGTCCAGAACACCACTCCCACATCCAGGACACACACTTTACTTCCCTGGGTACAGTGCCGGGATATGCAGGTGTTCACATACACCATTCCAGTTGTTAACATCAGGTACAGGCATATTGTGTGTGGGAACTACTCAGGCCTCTACAACTTTACCCTACAGCCACTACAATTTGTGGGTCCATGTGCTATGGCAGAACCACTCACCACAGCCACATGGAGGAATACATATTGCACCTGTCCATCTGCAACATGGGTACTCACTGTTCCTCACCAGAGGAAGACCACCATTGTTGATATCTGACCATACCCACCTTTCGCTGGGCATCCATATCCCATCCCCACCCCCAGGCAAGGTTGTCACTGCAAATAAACTGTATTTAGCACAAGCAGACTCTACACTTGTGAAGACTGGGGTGGACGACTTTAAAGGACACATGCTGGGGGACTATACTGGCCACTTGCATAATCCTTGACAATTGCATTCTATGAGCATGTTTAAGGTTTGCATTGATCATGCTATCCCACATATACCCATGACTGCTCCACAACAGGACACCTGTCAGGTGTACACCAGCCATATATGAGCCGTCCAACAGACAGAATGAGCTAATACATTGCAGAGCTGTAGCCCACAGAGGGAGGACATCTGTGAACAGTACCGGCATGACACTTCAATCCCACATAATCATCACAACACAGTGTTGACAGTGGAATTGTCCAGACAATGCAGATAGGGCTCCCCTCAGTCTGTTATTGACGCCCACTTACTGTTAGAGGTCCTCAGCAACCCTCTTCCAGCACACACCAACAACATGGATGTGGCTTAGCACATTCAAACCCTGGGATCTCCACTGTGCCCCTGCTTGACAGAGGCACAGCTCACTAGCCTCACACGTTGCCTTATGTGACCTACTTTACAGTGGCACAGTAGCCTACTGTACTGGGGATGCAGATGCCAAGCACACTCTGGCTAAGCTGTCATTCTTTAGGGCAAACAGCCTAGTATTGACCTCTTCACCCATATGTTTAATTGTCAGATGCATAATATTTGTTGCTGTTAGACTGTTTGCAGGTCTTTATTGCCATAGCATTCCTTGTTCCTATGAACAACTTGTGTATCTGTGGAAGATGTTTGAATATGAGGGCGATCCACTATGTCACTTATGTGTCTGTAGTCATTTACTGTGTGCACTGGGCAGATTGCTGTGTTGTGGTTGGTTCCTGGAATGACACGTACAAATACCAGATATGTGTGGCCAACTGCTAAACGGTGATATGGCCTAAGTGTGTGAAGATGCCCAGTTCAGCCTTTCCATGGCATGTTGTCTGACATATGCCTCATTTATCAAAGTGTGCGAGCATGCCCAGTGTGAGCTTTCCATATGTTGAACTCTGCAGTCCACCACATATTTGGGTGGGTGTGAACTTCAACAATATCCCACGTTTATGGTTGTGTGTTGGGTGTCATGTTGTGTACTTACTGGCCAACTGCTTCGTGTCTGCCACAACAGGGATTATACTGTGCCTGCAGGGATTGCATGGGATACTTTGCATACAGTTGTCAACATCCTTTCATAATGACCTAACACTGTAGTACCGTATAGTGTACTGGTTCAGTACTTTCACTGTGGTGGACAGTATCCTGGGCTTTAGTCCTATCACTGCTTGACATCTTCATAGTGAGCACAACAGACTGTGTAGGGGCCAGTTGTGCACATATGACCATGTTGCATTATGTTCAGATATGGACTACCTACACCAGGCTTGTCCAACACTGGTAGTGTATTCTACAACATAGGTGGACATTGGCAAACACTAGCGATGTTCCCTAGGCCATTTCTGATGCTAGTCACAGGGTGTGTTTGTCCTTCGACACACATTGTAACTGGAGGTTGCCATGACATATGTCATGGTTAGTATACTGTGCCTCCATCTACCTCTGACATAACAGTGATACCCAGGGTAAACCTACCATCTCCCATCCACTCATCAGGATTCCTCTTGAGGGATGTCGATAGGTGACTCTCTGGCTAACCTGTACTGGGAGTTTACTCAAGAGTGGGGGTGGCTTCTGTGTTATGGATCATTCAGTACAGCTTGTCCTATGTATGTCAGTGCTGGGGTTCAGGTCTCTCATGTGCATAGCTCACTGCCATTCAGATTGTACAAGGTGCAGCATGTTCATTGATTCCAGCTTGGACATGGCTTCATACATCAGGCACAGCTTGCCTCTGGGTGGGCAGTATGGCAGTGTGTGGAGCTGCAGTTTGTTTAATCAGGCAACACATGGCATCTGTTCATGCTCTTTGCTGCTCCTGGTGAGGTACTGTTGTGGACTTTACAGTTGATGGAGATATCTGCTGAGGTACATCCCACAGGGGCTATTGTAGTCAATTGTGACGCTGATGAAGGATGACTGCAGAGCCACAGTGACCTCCCCTTATCTAGATCTGACAACCTTCATGACTGGGTGGGTATATGGCATGTTTCTGCGAACACTACAGCCACATGTTTGTCCAATGCAGGATATCTATCACCTTGTGTCCCCAGGTCTCTCATTACATGTTAAGTACGTAATGGGTTAACACCTGTGTGGTAATTGGTGGGCACTTACTGTATATCCACGGTGTTTGTCTATACACATTTCTGCAATTAGCTTGCTGACATGGCTATGGCTCCAGTTGTCTGTTTCTATGTGGCCCTTTTGTGGGTTGCTTGTGTCAGCTGGGGGTCAGATATGGTGGGCAGTTTGTACTCCTCTGCATACATGTTCAGTCACAGTCCTTCCATGTTGGCCTGTACCTTTGGGACATATATACGGAACGGGGGAGGTCCCAGGACCAAGCCTTGTGGGATGCCACTCATATCTGCTTTGTAGTCTGACATGGATGCAGCATGTCTGACCATGTCAGTTCTGTCCTTGGTCTGGTTTGCAACCCCTTTACTGACATAGGGGTTTATATTTAAGCTGGTGAACATATCCATACTGAACTCATAGGGTATTGTCTGGAAGCATTTGCACCGTCCAGCTACGCTGTGTGAACCACCTTGCCCTCATCGATGACCTTAATGACTGTTTCAAATGGGTCAAACATGTTTAGGGGCAGGATCTGCACTTACGACAGCCACACTGAGTAGGGTCCAGTGTCAGTAGGTCCCCGATAACTTTATGTCTGCAGTACATGCTGATCCTTTCCATAGCTGTGCAGACCAAGCTTGTCAGGATTCTGGGGTGGTAGTTTGCAGTATCCATTCAGGCAACACCTTTGTTGTGAAGGACCACTGTTGTTGTACACTGCTCTTTGGGTAAATATCCTGTGGTAAGGCTGACATTGGGCAGTAGTGTGATTTGGCATTCCATTCTTCTTGGAGTCCATGTTGGCCTCAGCCCAGGACACCATCTCATACCTTTGCTGCTGTGTATGTTTGCTTTGTAGATGATGGCTGTTACCTCAGCATCTGCAACGTCAGGGGGCCAGCAGTCTGCTGGGGTAGATATTTTGCATTCTGGGGGGTGGGGTTTGCACTGCACATGTCAGGTTGTATGTTGGCAATATGTGTGTGTGTTTGCTATGTTGTTTGTAATATCTGTGTGATTCAGAGCATATCTGTGAATCCCCAACATGGTTCCTACCATCAGTTGAGTAAGCCTTGTGATTATCCTTAGTGTCCTGTACAATTTGTATCTTCATAGGTTCATAGGTTCATACTAGGCTAGCCACCCTAGGGCATTAGTAAGCCTAGCCAGAATGTGTGTGTCTTTCGCCGCCCCTTGCTATGTGAATATTATGGCCATTTATGATTTTCTTTACTGTGCCTCTGTCTGGACGTGACACAGTGAAGACCTCCAGTGTACATCTACGATCATCCATCCACTTGGCAATATTCCTGTTGAGGGGTGTCAGTGAGGGGCTCTGCCTAACATGGAGTGGGATCCTGTTCCAGGGTGTGGGGAGCCTCTGGGTTATGTATCTGTCCCTCCAGCACTTCCTATTTCATTATGTGTTGAGGTTGACATCTGTCACTCTCACAGCTCCAATGGCTTTGATTTCCTGGGGTGGAGCATGTCTATTACTCCTGTGTTGGTCATGGCCTTGTACAACAGACATACAATGCCCCTGTGTAGGCAGTCTGTGACTGCATTCAGCTGGGGTGTCTACAGCCAGGCAGCATATGACGTATATTTGACACCCGTTATCCTCTTGGTGAGGTACCTTTGAGGTCTTCCTAACTGCTGCAGGTATCAGGAACGGTACATCCCATATGAGTCATTGTACTAGATTATGGGTCTGATAAGGGAACAGTACAGGGGCACAGTGACCTCTGTTGATGTAGATGTGAATCATTTCATGATACGGTGTCCAATATAGACAGTCTTCCTAGCCACATTGGCATTGTGAGTGTCACATGACAGGTTACTGTCGACTTGTGTCCCTAGGTCCCTGATTACTCCTTGCATACACAATGGTTTACCACCTATGTGGTAATTTGTGAGTACCTTGTTTGGTATTTGGTGGGACATTCATACTGTCCAGTGTCTTCAGGATGTCTGGGTGGGTTCCTGTGTGTGAGAGTGTGGTCTGTCATATGCTACAGACTGTACAGCAGTTTTGACTACAGTTAGGTGCACATGGGTGGTCTCTGCTGCTTCGTGCATAGTCAGTTACCTGGCCGTATGGGTGGCTGTGCTGCATATGGATACTCCCCCTCCTTTGATGTTTTGGTCCAGGTGTTGGGGCCATAACGCATGATATGTGGTATAACCTGGTATGCTGGTGCTGGTGTGCTGTCAGTAGGCTTGCAGCAGGCTTCTGTCACTGCACAGACATCGATGTTCTCCATACTGGGAAGTGCCTCAGGAGCATGCATATTGCAGTTTACACATCTGGCATTGGTCAGCATTACCCTTATGTTTCTTACCACTTATGTTTTCTAGGGTGGTGGGTTAGTCTTTTCGGCCTTGCCTACGTACGGCTCTCTGGAGGTGGCAAAGGCCTTATCCAGTATCCAGACACCCAGGGGTAACAGGTACAAGCCATCCCTGGAACAGCAGCATGGCTTGTCATGCATGACATCTCAAGCAGAGAGACATGACATGATGCACCACCTGCTAGGGGTGGCGTGCACCTATCAGTCCAGGCCCCATGGATACTGGCAAAGGCTGTCAGTACCCACAGCGTGCCCTGAATAGGTAAGTCTCAAAACACAAACCCACCTTCATAGGTACCACAAGGGATAGGAACCTAGATGTAATGCTACCCAATGCCAGAAGTCTAAACAGCAAGATGCGTGCAGTGTAAACGCACACAGTATGGAGAATGTTGACATCAGTCCTGTAATAGAAAACTGGGTCAAGGCTCACATCAGCACCCAAACACTACCAGGTTACACCTCATACTGTGCTGTACAGCCTCAAAACATTCCATTAGATTTTGCTTACATACTGTATAACTCTGTTCTAGTTAAAATGATATCCAAATTTCTGGCTATCTATAAAAAAAAAAATGTTATAAAGCAGAGCACATCTTTATGCTTGCACTTGCATTTTACTAATAAAACAAGTGTTAAAATTCCCTAGTTACACCAAAGTAGACAGTAAGTAGCTGCCAATATCGTACCTGAAACTGTAGGTCCTCCTTGGACCTGCTGATGTCATTCAGGGTGAGACTCACAAGTTAGTAACTGGTAAACCATTGAAAACAATTAGTTTGGCTAACAACTATCTGCTTAGTCTCTTCACACATTTGTTCCAAAATAAAAATAAAACAAAAACACAGTAGTAATAATAATAATAATAATAATAATAATTCACAAAGATGTGCTCTGCTTTAAGGTAAGGGTTTCTTAAAATAACCATAATCCTTTGAATATTATGTTTAAATCTCACAGATTTGCAAAGTATGCAAGTAAAATTAATGAAATTATTATGGACTGCTGGATCCACAGATTCCTCTGTGGATATGCTGATTCTATTACTTATGCTGTGACCACCTGGGCTGTTAACCGATAAGCTCACATAACAAAGTATGCCTTTTTAAGGGAAATCAGGGATCACTGTTTAGTTAAGTGACATAGTTAAAATCACACAGCAAGAAAATGGAGATCAAAGGACTCAAAGGACTCATGATAACTCGACCTGGTGAACTTCTTTGAATAGGTCACCAGGGCAATGGATGTGGGCAAAATAGTGCATACTAAATACCTGGACTTGACTAAGGCATTTGGTGTAATACCCCACTTGGGCATAGTAAACAAACTCTTGGAATTAATCATTAATCCCTGTTTTATGCCCTGGATAGCCTGTTGACTCTGAGATAGGACCCAAGAAAAAAGGATAGGGGAGACTACCTCCACAAAGAAGTCAGTCACCATCAAAGTCCATCAGGGTTCTGTGCTGGACCCATGTCTTTTTGGCATTTCTTCTTAGAAGTCAAAGCCAATGTTAAAGACCTTTGGCTGACCAAATTTGCAGAAGATTGCAAACTAGGAGCAGTCATAGAACCCCCTAAATACACTAATATCCTAGAGGAAGGACTGATACAGACAAATGACTGGTGCCAAAGCCACGGCTTAAAACTCAATGCCAGGAAATGTATAATACTATTCTTTGAGAAGTTAGCCACCCTAGGAAACTACTTCATTGATAACACACTCCTAAGAGTGTACCAGTTAATCAGGGATTTGGGGACATATGTGTTTAGTAACCTGACTTTCAACCAACATGTATCTGAGGTAGTAAGAAAATCATTTAAAGTTGCTCAACTTATAATCAAGGTCATGGTATCCGGGTCAAAGGAGGTCATTGTTCCTCTGTATTCAGCCCTTATCAGACCAATCATTGAGTACAATGTCCCCTTTGGTATGTACCTGACCAAGCACATGCAGGTACTGGAATGTCCACAGAGGTTCCTCACCAAAAAAAAAAAAAAAAATACAGGATATAAACAACGTGTCCTATGCCGATCTCCTCAAAGCCTTGTCTCTATACTCGGGTTCTTACAGACTGTTGAGCAGTAATATGTATCTATCATGCAAGGTATTCTTGGATCCCACTCTAATGAACCTTTTGCATAGCTGCAAAACCAATAGCATCAAAAATACTCAATCAAAGAACCTGAATTTTGCTTGTGACATAAACAGGGCATGTTGGTGGGACAGATATGTATCTTTGATAATTCCCCTCCTCTGGAACAGGCTTCCAAACCATATGAATTAGAGATCTTCCTTAACCCTATTTAAGTATAACCTGGACCAGCTGATGGGAAACCAGAAATTCACCCCAGATCTAGTACTTATGTCTCTAATGGGACAGAGGCAGTCTACATTTAGGAGGCATGGCTTGCCTAATAAAAGCTCCAGTGGCCATTAGCCTAGTATACACTTACAAACCTATGAGCTTGAAGCATACCTTAGATGTGTATTTTTATCTTTATGAAAAAAAAATGTGTTATTTGTGCTTATAATTGTATAGGTTCTATTGTCAAGCTAACAACCTACCAGCCTGCAAGAAGCTTAATTGCCAGTCAATAATATTTTAAATGATGTTAATAAGTGACTTCTTCTGAGCTTATTTCATAATTTTGAAAGGCCTTGCATAATGTTTCTGTCATATTTATTTCTATTATTCATATTTGTTTTTAGTACTACATTGCCTGAGTAGTTGTTAGTTCCCTCAGCAGTTTTCTCCAGTGAGGTGTATCTATTATATGATAATATTGCCTGCTGTACTCATGAACAAATAATAATAAGACACATAAATTTAAATTAAAAAGAAAAACTTTTGTGGAATTATAAAACTAAAAAGATATTAAACACAAAAAGAGATGTCACTTAGTTTTTTAAAAACAAGTCTGCATTAACTAAAACACAGAAACTACATACTTTCCTTAGAAAATCATCCTGATTTAATCATGAACATGATCTGTTTTTAAAAGATGATTGCAATAATAAAGTATTACAAAAAGAAAAACACAATGCACTGGGAACTTATAATAAAATGAGCACTTTTGTTCCTTTAATTTTCCAGAACTTCTTTGTAATAATGAAGTATTCCTTCATCAAATCAAACAATTGAAAGAGGAAATTTGTGGCTATAACATGTTATCAAACAGAAAGGATGTAATCACCAAGCCATGTGATATAGTGAATATGTTTGTAAAAAATCAATTAATCAATGAAATAAAATAAATTGTATTCAAGTGTGCAGACTTCCAAATAAACATGATATCTGGCAAATACTATAGAGGAAAGGGGGCCCATTATAATAACTGTTGCTTTAAATAGACAAAAAAAAAAACTCTTGCTTCATGGGACCAGGCAACTAACTTAGCAGTTTCCTATACAGAATCAAGACAAACCTTCCTAAGACTCTATCAATCCCTTTAAAATATGTTAGCATGTGAACATGCCCTAAACTGTTTCAAGAGGCTGCAATGGTATCAATTCATAAAGGGGGGAGGAGGGGGGATATATCAGTCCCACACAATTATAGACCTAACAGCTTGATCAGTATTGTATTTAAAATCATGGAGTCATAACAGCTTATCTAAAGTGAGTCAAGGACATACTTTTGGTAGATATGGAATGGTATAGATTTTTTAAAAGGAATGGAAATCTTGCCTTTTAAACTTTGTGGAATTCTTTGAAAAGGTAACAGATGGACTTGAAAGGCTGAGAAGGCATTTTTCTTACTGTGATCTTGCTAAGGCTTTTGGCACTAATGTGGTTATGAGACGTAGCAACAAATTAAATTCATTAACTGTCTGTTCATAAGTATTTTGGTTTGTAAAACACTGTTTAAACAATGGTGATGGACCCAGTCTGACTGGGATTACCAGTGGTATTGCCCAGGGCTCTCTACTGGAACTACCTCCTTTTTGATCTCTTTTTCTCAGACATAAAGTTTTGAAATAATCAGTGGATAACCAGATACACTGAAGTTTGCACAGGTACATAATTACCTAAGTTCCCCAAGATCGTCTACAAAAATACACATTCCCCTACAAATAAACAGGTGTAAAATACTGACCAGGTGATTTTGCAATAATTGATCTTTTATAGGTTTTGTATAACACTAAAATATTATGTATGCTCATTTGTTAAATTATTGTCTGCCTAGTTTGGGGTAGTGGGTATTGAACTGTGACCTTGTTTTAACATTTATTCTCAGCTAATGGTGCTAGACTTTTATTTTTGCTTATACGCTTTAACTAAAGTTTTCAAATATTGTCAGCATGGTATGCAGGGAATCTTGCTGACTTACCCTGAGTTTGGAAGAACATGGGGACGGGACTACTGTTTTCGAAACTCTCAAACATTTGACAATCTTATAAGTGCAATATGACATACAGTAGAGAATGAACTATATAACTATTAATGAGTGTGACCATGGAGTGTTTATGGCTAGTGATAACCATGCCATAGTCAGTGGTACTGCCTTAATGTAACTGTGAAACATTGAATGAAAAACGCAATAAAGAAATGGAGTGAGATCTAATTATTATATTACACTGGTGTTCAGTCGATGTTATGGGATAAGAAAGACTCTTATTTATGCAGTGGCAGCTTCATAGGTTTTCAGTTTTTCTATATATTCACTATTAGCAGGTTTTAGCTTACTGTGTTAGACGAATGTAGAGAAGAATTAGGAGTGGTGATGTTTGTAGAGGGTAGGTAAGTGCCATAGTATAATAAATGCAGGGCAGAAATGGTGTAGGAAATGAAAGACTGAAAGACGTACTTTAGGGTGAAGATAATGCAGCTTCAAATATAGGGACTGGTGATGTTTGTAGAGGGTAGGTAAGTTGTTGTTTGTCTTTCGGCTTTTTCCCGGTGAGGGGTCGCCACAGCGAAACTCTGGTCCGCTAATGATTGGCAGTAGATTTTTTATGAACATTGAGGTGCCAGCTCGAAGTTCAACCTTCAACGAAGGCATGCCCATTTACACATGTCTTTCGAACGCCCATCCAACTGCGGGGAGGACATGCAGACTTCACACAGAAGGCACTCCCCGCACTCCAGCCAGGAATCGAATGGGAGAACCTCTTGCAGTATAATAAATGGGTTCCTATTACCAGATCGCAGACTCAGTTTGTTGAATGCATCTTGACTGAACCGAAAAGAACAAAAAGGCAAAATAGTGAAGCAGCTTTTCAGTGAATTCTTTCCCTGGGAAAGAATTTGCTTGTCCGCTTTCATTACTTTGCCATTTTTGTCACTGTAGTGCGATCTCGGAGTTGTCATATTTAAGTAGGGGGTGTGGGGGCACAGCCCCCCCACATTGGGAGTGTGGGGGGCAAAGCCCCCCACATTATGTAATGTTTTAAAGTTTTTTTTATTTTTTTATTTTGGAACAGCGATTTTTTTCTTCCCTTGGAAAAAAAAATCGCTGTTCTGAGGTTTTGACGTTGTAAGCTTTAGCTTACATGGGGTCGATTATTTATCATTCGTTTTTGTAAGCATGCGATAATATAATATAGACCCTAATAAATGCAGGGCAGAAATGGTGTAGGAACTGAAAGACTGAAAGACTTACTTTAGGGAAGATAATGCAGCTACAAATATAAGGTCTGGGGGGGGGGGGAATTCAAGCTTTTGTTAGTTATTTGCTTTTGAGTTGCCAATTAAAGAAAAATGCATGTTCATTAAAACTGAGGCAGATGTTCATATACTCATTAGCACTGTAGAATGTTCAGTTTTTCCACAAGTGTCCAGTCTACCCAGTTTTTGTGTTGTATGTATGTATCTACATCATACTCCTCATCCTCTTAGTGCAAGAAATCTGGACAAAGCCTGACATAAGGGAGGACACAGGTCCAAAAATTGGGCCAGATTTTCAATATTGCTCTTATAAACTTAGAAATTTGCTAGACTAACAAGGTTTGTGTTAATGTGCATTTTATGAAGGATTTGGACTATAAAATGCAAATGTATGCCATTATTTAGTGACTTCAGTCCTAAGATCATTCCAGTGATTTGCCAGAAAACCACAAATTTTATGAAGAGCAGACCAAAAATATGAGGCAAAAATTTGAACATTTTGCAAAAATCTGGACAGTTGAGAGGTATAATACACACACACACACACACACACACACACACACACACACACACACACACACACACACACACATCTATATATATATATATATATATAGATGTGTGTGTGTGTGTGTGTGTATGTGTGTGCGTATATATATATATATATATATATATATATATATATATAGATAGATAGATAGATATGTGTATACATATATATATATATATATATATATATATATATATATATATATATATCTACATGGGTCTAATTCATATAATTAACATTTCAGAACATCAGCCATTATAAGATTGTGAATAGATGGTCAATGGACTGAAATGTCGAATATCAGGTACTGCAGGAAGACTGTTAAAAGTGAAGTACAGTGGGATCAGGGAATTTTTGAGAAGTTTGTATGTATAATTAGTAGGGGTATAGGGGGTGCAGGTAGGGAGTTTTTTTCTTTTTTTTCAATGTATGCAAGGGACCCCTAGTGGTGCTATTCAGAATTAAGTATCAGAGTGCATTATGCAAAATAGCATAGTGGGCACGAACTGTGCATATTTGAGTTTGTGGCTGTATATGTCTTTGTACACTTTGAAAGGTAGCAATATTATATCTTGGAAGGATAAAGTTTTTTTTGACTACTTTTATTTTATGTTTTCATACATATTGACACTTTATGCCCTTAAGGCCATATTACCATTTTTCTATGAAACTGTTATCCATTCAGACTTGGGCATTACTATGATGTCATCATATATATTAATATAATAATATGGTGAACAGAAATGTATGCATTTCATTAAACTTGTCAGTCTTTGCTGTTTTCTGATAAAATCACAATTTAATACATTGGATCTTTTGTAAAATGCATTTTATATTTGAATGTGTGCAGATCAAGTAAGTAGCCAGTGTTAATGTTTGTGCTTTGTATAAAAATGTTACAATCAAAACAATAAAACATACTTAACAGGAAAATTAAATAATATTTTAATATAACCTTTTTCATAACATCCAACTTATCAGTAATCAAATGCAAAAGTACATTTAAAATAAAATAACATATCCAAAGTTACATTTCTGCTGTACAAAATTTATTTATTCTGATATAACCTTGACCTCTTCAGTACTTTTTTAATATTCCACTTAATTAAAAAAAACTCTTAGTTTTGTTTCTTCCACACAATCTTAAAATAATTTTATGAAAGACAGCCCATCCCTCCCTAAAACGAAATGACCATATTTCCACCAAGACCTTCTCCCTGACTTGTCACCATTGTCACATTTTCCAAATGTTGTTATACTTATATGTGATACAGTTCTAACACTTAATATATAAACATCTTCCAAAGACATCCAAAACCATGCAATCAAGTTACAATCAAAAGACATACAACTTCAGATTACTTCTTGCAGGCCAGAACCTGCTATCAACCCTTCTTGTGCCTTATACTTCAACTGTGCCTTGACTAGCGATAATATGCAAGCTAAGTATTAAAAAAGATCATACAGCTTACCATCATTTCTTAAGTCTACCCTTCATAATGGCCTTTTTTGTCCTTACATCATACTTTTTTCAACCTGGTTCTACATAAAGTCCTTAAATTGTTTCATATTTATCTCTTCTATCTTTCTTTTCTCTTTATTCATCTTTGTTTTCTCAGTATTCATACTTTTTATAATATTACACCACAATGTCTTAAGGCCAAACCTTCTTATTTTTTTACTTGTCTTTCTAATCTATTCTTACATCTGAAATACTACTTTAACAAGTATTCTTATCATTATACAAAAAAAAAGCTGATGCAAAGCTGCATAACAAATACCAAGTGAATCGTATCCAAATCTCCCTTCTCCTCTTTCACATGTAATGTAGATCTCTTAATAGCATTTAGTTTCAGCTCCTTAACAACTCACAATATTAATTATTAACAACTCTACCTCTTTTATATGAAAGACTACAAAGGTCCCTGCCATGTTTTCTGAGCCTTGCAAAACCTTTGATTATGTACACTTTTTTAAAACCTAAATATTCTCGCCACCCATTTACTATTTCCTTTCTTATTCAAAAGACTTTTGCCAAGACCCAACCTTCTCATTCATCCTTAATTCAGTGCTTTGGATTTCCTAATCCAAACATAATCTCCATGATTCACCCCTTCTTCCAATAACCCTTATTTTTTATTATGTAACTCTGCTGCCTCCAAGCTGCTTTCTTGAACCTTTATACATCTAGCATCTTGCTACTGGCCCTTTCTATGGCAATCTCATGAACTGTATAAGTAAAAATTATTGTGAAGGCAGTCACTCTTGTTTTTACTCTAGCCTTTCTCTGCCTGTAAGCCTGTAATTTACTAACTATTCAAAAACAAACTGAAATAATATGCACCTTTTGTTCAGAATTAGATCCAGCACTAGATGGTTGAGACAGTGGCTTAGGGCCCAGTGTTACTATAAATAAATAAAAAAAAAATCTACCTTCTGTCAGTTAAAAAAAAACAAAAAAAAAAACAGCCTCAGAAACTTCAACATTAGGACAAGGTCATCTTCAGAAACCTTGCACAATGATAGAACTACATCCAGACATCCTCACTGGAGATTTGAATAACAGCTGCAGATTTACAAGAAAGCATATACGTAGAGAAACAGTACAGCAGCATCTCTCAGGATTGGCAGTAGAGAAATGGAGATTTGAGTAATAGCAAAATGCCCCATTCATTTAGAGCAATGGATCACAGGCAGTTTGAGAATATTCCATTCCAGAAGAAATGTGTCACAGTGAGTTCACAACTTTTAGGTGTGTGTGTGTGTGTGTGTGTGTGTGTGTGTGTGTGTGTGTGTGTGTGTGTGTGTGTGTGTGTGTGTGTGTGTGTGTAATGCTCCAGCTAGGGGCACTGTCTACTTAAGTGACTTTGCTCAGACTCAAATCCTTAACCTTTATTATTGATAGGCAAGTGCCTTAAACCTCCGCACTAACAGACACATCTTCTTATATTTCTTTTAAGTACAACTGTGTAAGTAAACATATCATAACAGCGGATGTTTGAATGATCATTGTTGCAGTAGCCTAAGCTATATTGATTGTATCCTACTAAGGATATAACAGCTGGCCAGCTTCCAAAGCTTTAGGGCACCATCCATGCATCCAAAACACTAGTCATCTCAAGCTGAGCTGACTACCTCTCAACTGTCCCTGATTTTCAGGGACATCCCTGATTTTGAATCAAATGTTAGCTGTGTCCTTCTAAAATTCATGACTTTTGGACAAAAGGTGGTGAATTGTACTTAATAAATAATGACAATAATTAAGAGTTATAGATTTCTTTTACTTCAGAAACTGTATATTAATTCACATTTTCTTATTTTGTCAGTCTCACATTAATAGTACTAATATTTTAAAAGTGCCCCTGATTGTCCCTGATTATTTGTGGATTTGTCCTTGATTCTCTTGAGATATGTCCCTGATTGGTTGAGAGCTATAAGGGTCCAGGAACTCATGGAGAATGGTCCTAGCAAAGCTTGACCTATGCATAGAGAAGGAATCTAGCTTGTACTGCTTTGCAAATGTATGTACAGAGGAGCAGGTTATAGACAAAACCAAGGCCCTCACCCTGGTAGAGTCTGCCTCGACTGACCCTACCTGGATTAGTTTTGTTGTGGTGGGAGTAACCAAAGGTAGTAATCTGGGATAACCATTTAGAAATAGACTGCTTTGACACAGGTTGTTCTGTCTGCTTAATTTCGCAGGAAATGAACTGATTAGAAATTCTGAAATATTATGTTCTGTTAAGAAAGTACCTGAGTTGTCTGTGGACATCCAAGATATAAAGTATCCCTTTTCCCTCATTTTTGGGTTCAGGGAAGAACACATAGAGATGGATAGTGTGGATTAAAGTAAAATCAGATACCACTTTAAGCATAAAAGAAAGATTTGCTCTCGAAGAACACTGTCTCTGTGAAAAAATGAAATAGGGTTGACCCATCATAAGAGCTTGCAATTCAGATAGTCTTCTTGTAGAGGTCAGAGCAACCAGTAAAACTGTTTTCCATGTTAAGAACCTCAAGTCAGTCAGATGAACTGGTTCAAATGAAATAAGTGCTAGCTTCTGTAACACAAAATTAAGATCCCTAAGAGGGTCACCAGTTTTCTTGGAGATTTGTTATATAGTACTCCTTTCAAAAAACATTTTGACATGAGAATGCCTTGAAAGAGAGGAATCCATAGGCATGCTAAAATGGCTGACAAATGAACCCTGGTGGAGGAGTAGGCCATAGGAAAGAAGCTGACACAAATATTGTAAAACTAGAGAAACACTAGCTCTGAATAGGTGCAGGTTTTGTTGCTGGCACCAACTAGAAAGTCTTTTCCATTTGCTAATATATGATTTTCAAGTAGCAAGCTTTCTTGCCTCCATTAGTACCTGATGCATGCAGTCAATAAACAGGTGCCTAAAAGGTATTAAAACCCCATCATCCATGCAGTCAGGTGAAGTTGTTTGGGGTTGGGACTTATAAACACCCCTGATCTTGTGAGAGTAGATCCAGTTTGTGAGGAAGCTTGTGGTAATTTCCCCTGACCAGTTCCAAAGGAAGGGGTAGTCTTTGTTGCCTGGTACAGAAGGGAGTCACCACAATGACCTTGTGGATTCCTATTAATCTTCAGAAGTACCTCTGATATAAGTGGAATGAATGGAAAAGCATACAGGAGCAAGCTTGCTACAGATCCCCCACCATGCCCCAGGATTCCCACTCCTTATATCTTGATACACTGGAAAATATTAGGGTACAACCTAACACCCTAATAATGGGTGATTTCAACTACCCCACCATTAACTGGGAAAACTACTCATGTACCAACTCTTGTCCTCAACGTTTTCTGGTATTCATAAATTCCAATGCCTTGGATCAACTTATCCACACCCCCACCAGGGGCAGCAATATCCTAGACCTGGTCATTACCAACATGGGTGACCGGTGTTCCACACCAGAGGTCAGTTCCTCGTTGGTCGGATCTGACCACAAGCTAATCACCCTAGACATCTACATCCTGCCCCCCCCCCCATTAGGGAAACCACAGTAACAAATGTCTCCAACGCCAACTTCACGCTTCTTAAGACAGAAGTGGCAAACTTCAAGACACCCATGCTGACAGACAATAGAGGTACGACTACTGAATCCTACACAGATGTACTTTAAAGCACTTACACGAGTGCATTTGTACAATCTCTAACTGAACCAAGATGCTATCCTCCAAAAAAAAAAGAAGCCAATCTGGTGGTCCCCTGCCATAAACTCTTCAACAGAAAAAATAAACTGTTGCTAAAAAGAGTAAAATCCCATGATTGGAGGGACTCCCTGGTCAGCCTTAATAAAAGATGAGATCCCTTACAAAATCCTCCAAAGCCAGTTACAAAAAACAAAGTCCCTACTGATTTTAAAGACAACCACAAAGCATTCTATAGCTACATCAAGGATCTCAATGGCAACACTCAGATCTGCTCTGAGTTACAGCACAATGGCACTAAATATACAGAAACAACTGTTATTGCCAACATCCTAGCAGATAGGTTCAGTGCTAACTTTAGCACCCTCTCATCCCCTAAAGGGCCCATCTCTATACCGGAAAAATGCAAAGTTCCTGTAATTATGGCTGCACAGGTAAAAAGCACACTCTCCAAAGCCAAGAACACAGCATCCATGCGATCTGACAACATTCCAGGCTGCATTCTACATGGACTACAGAATGAACTGGCACCCCACTTAAATACCATGTTCAGTCATAGCCTCACCTCAGGCTTTGTGCCCACTGAATTGCGCACAGTGACGGTTATCCCACTCCACAAAGGGGAAGCCACCACGGACCCCAGGATCTACCACCCCATTATCCTGATGAACTTGGTCTGCAAGGCTATGGAATGTATCATAATGGAAATTATAAATAATGACATTGGTAATCTCCAAACTAAGGACCCCACCCAGTTCGAGTTTGTAAAAGGCAGTTCATGTCTCCTAAACCTGATAGACTTCTTTGAAGTGGTCACCAAAGCCGTAGACGAGGGTAAGGTGGTTCGCACAGCCTACCTAGATCTCACCAAGGCTTTCAACACCATCCCCCACTCTGGAATTATAGATAAACTCACTAAACTAGGTATAAATCCCTATGTCACAAGATGGGTTGCCAACTGGCTCACTGACAGAACCCACACTGTGAAAGTAGCAGACTCCAAATCCAACTTCAGACCAGTGACAAGTGGAGTACCACAAGGTTCAGTCCTGGGTCCTCTCCTGTTTGGTATCTACTTTTCTGAAGTACAGGCTAACACAGATGGTCTTTGGCTAATGAAGTTCGCAGGTGACTGCAAACTAGGAGCCATAATCAAACTCCTAATGATGTGGACATCCTACAAAAGGACCTCACTGAGACAGATGTCTGGTGTCAAAGCCATGGCCTCAAGCTCAATGTCAAAAACTGTATTGTCATCCCTTTTGGTAAAAACTCTTACCCATGAACTACCACATAGGCAGTAGTCTACTTAACACCGAAAGTGTAATAAGAGACCTTGGGACACAGGTAGACAGTAGTCTCTCCTTTGATAATCACATTGCCACAGTAGTCAGGAAATCCATCTACGTGGCACACCTCATCACAAAAGGTTTCTCATCCAGGAAAAAAAAGGTCATTGTTCCCCTCTACTTGCCACTCATTAGACCCATTATAGAGCACAGCACCCCTTTTGGTATGTACCTCACAAGACATCTACAACAACTGGAAACGCTGCAGAAATACCTCACAAAGAGGATTACCGGCCTCAAACAGATTCCCTATGCAGACCGTCTCAAAAAACTCCAGCTTTACTTCGTCACATATCACCTACGTAGAGGTGATCTCTGCCTAACGTACAAAGCCATGTCAAACCCAGAGCTGTTGGACATGCTCCACTTAAAGAAATCCCAATCCCTCCGTGCTACATGCTCTAGGGACCTAAACTTTGTCACCACAATAAACAGAACATGAAGGAGGGATAGAATCCTGTTCCAGAGACTTCCCATACTCTGGAACAAACTACCTGTCTATATCAAACAAAGCTCCTCATTAGCACCCTTCAAGAATAATCTTGATGATTGGATGGGAGATAGGAAATTCATCCTGGGGATCACTTCTGTGGCTCTGCTCAACAGGGGCACAGGAAAATAATTTTCTTGGGTGGTGAAAGCCAGGGTACCTTTTGGCTAGGCTTATATAGGCCCAAGGGCCAACAGCCTAGTACCTACCTCTGAACCTATGAACATTCCTGTCCAAGGTAAAGAAAAGGCATCTGTCTTCAAGCCTTTTTGCATGGAGGTCTAGATCAGAAAATTGCCAGCTGATTATTCAGAGAGGAGGCAAAAAGGGACACTTGAGAAATTCCCCATAGATGGATCAAATCTTGGAAAACCCCTTGACCTAGTTTCCATTTGTGAGGGTCTACCTTTGTCCTGCTCATCTTGTCTGCCACACAGTTTTGTTCTGACAGAATGTAGGATGCCTGCAGAGTGAGATTGTGCTGCAAAGCTATATCCCAAGCTAACATGGCTAGTCAGCATAGGGAATAATACCTGTTCCTCCCTTGCTTGTTTATGTTACACATCACTCTGGTATTGTCTATAACAACTTGAAGAGGTCCTGGGGACCAAAGGTGACTAGAGAGTTGAGTGCTTTGCTATAAGCAAGAATTTGTTTTATATTATGTGCTTGTGTCTGTCTTCTTTGTCCCAGATACCTTTGCACTTTTATTCCCATTGACACTGCTCCCAAGGAAAAGTCCAAGGCATTTGTTGGGAATGACTGCTTTGGAGCAAGAGGGGAAAGGGCAGACTTGGAAACAGAAATATTTGATGTCTCTACCAAGTGATTTCTTTTCTTACAAATCCCAGAACTGTAATTTGAAATGATAACAGGTGTTGGTGCTGGGACCAAAGAGACTTCCGACACAATTGCATCTGCCTCGTGCTTTGGCTTGCCAAAGGTATTGTGAGAATCATAGATGCCACAAGACCCAAACTCTTGAGGTATTCCCTCAGAGTAACTGAAAAATAAAAGGAAAACTCTTGAAATATATCTAAATGTAGATCTATTTTTCCTGCAGAAGAAAAGCTGTACTGAAGTGTCAAACAGACACTCTAGGAACGCAATCCTGCGTAATGCTCTCTTGGAATCCCAGCCTGTGTAGGAGATCTCTCACCCATATAAGAAATTCCTGATACTGAAAAATACTCTGCAAAGATAAACAAGCCATTGAAATATGGAAATGTGGATACCTTTTAGCCTGCAATGGGCTAAGAAAGGAGCTAGGCACTTTGTGAGGACTTTTGGAGCTGTGGATAGCCCAAAGGGTAAAACAGAGAACAGATAATATGATCCAGACACATTAAACCTTAACAAACATCTGAAGTCTGGATGAATAGAAATTTGATAAGCATCTTTTAAATCTAAGGTTACTTAAATACTCAAATAAGGAAGGAGGGGTAACACATTATGAAGTGAAAGCAATTTGAACATGAGCACTATCACATACTTGTTTAAGAAAGAAAGTTCCAAAACTGGTCTCCAGACATTTTCTTTCGTTGGCAGCAAAAACATTCTTAAGTGAAGCTGTTTTCCCGACTAGGAAGGAGGAACTGTTTCTATTTCCTGTAAGACAGCAAGTGCTGTAGGACTGGAAACAGAGGAGTTTGATCTGGTGGATGTGGTGTAATTCCCTGGAAATAAGGAATTTCTTCCCACTGACATCTGTAACCTTGCTGTGTCCGTCTCAGAACCATACCTCTGAAATGTACAGATTTTCACAGACTGTCCAAATTTTTGCACACATTTTTGGTCAGTTTTTTTTATAAAATTGTGGTTTTCTGGCAAATCATTAATGACTGAAGTTATAAAATAATGACAGACATTTGAGTTTCAGACTTCATACCTTTCAGAAAATTCATGCTAATGCAAAACCTGTTATTCTATCAACTGTCTAAGCTTGTAAGAGCAATATTTAAAAATTGTCCCTATCTTTTGGCCTTTGTACCACTTTTCTTAATGGCTTTGTTCAGATTTCTTGCTCTAAGAGGTTGAGAGGTATGCTCAGAACCCATTTGTCTGAAACAATCTGTTGACAAAGAGAGACATGTAGATTATGACTTTCTGGAAAGGATAAGGGGTTGTCAGGATGGGGTGGGGGCAAGGTCCCTTTAGAGTCATTCTGACTTGCTTGAATGTCTATTGTTCTGGGAGATTTCTGCTTTCTTTTTGGATCCTCCCTGCCATTCTTTTTTTTTAATGTATGATTACCAGCATTGAGCTGAGGCTTCTTAATTTGTGTTTTGTCAAAACTGGACAAGGGAGCAGAAAATCCCTTGGAAAAATGTAGTGTAGGAGGGCTGAAAAAATTGTGAGATTTACCATATCAGCTTACCTCTCTCATCACATTTTTGATAACTTCTGCAGCACTGGGTCCCAAAACTAAATCTCTATCTAAAGAAAAAAATTAAAATCTCATGTTTACATCTTCTGGGATGTTTTGACAATGCAGCCAGGGAAACCTCCTCAACATGACACCAGTATAAACAGCACTGGATGTAGTATCTATAGAATCAAATACACACTTTATGCACCACGTAGTGACCTGAAAGACCGAAGAAACTAACACAAACAAGGCAGATTTTTCCTCACAAGAGAGAAGAACTAGAGAAAACATTTATCATACTTTCAAAATTAGTCAGAATAAACTTCAATATACAAGCCTGACAATTCAAAATTGCAAAAAGCAAAGTTGCAGAAGCATATACTTTTCCCCAGACTTGCATTTCTTTTGTCATCCTTGAATGAGAAGAATTGGAATAAACAAAAAGCTTTGCAGCAGCTGGATAAACTAAAGCTATAGTTGCCGGTTCAGGTCTGGGATGAGTATATAAAAATTTGAAAACCTGAGTATCTATGTAAGACAGAAAGATAAGAAGATAGTCAGACAACCTTCATAAGGGATACCAACAACAACCTGCTCACCAGACCACTGGACATCAAAGGCAGATGGAAGGAGTATTTCCAGCATCTTCTGAATGAAGACAACCACACAGAAGCTGTACTGCCCCAGAAACAGCCTAAGATGAGAGAAGAAGAGGAGCCCACCCTAGAAGAAGTAAGAACAACACTAAGGCAAATGAAGTCGGAAAAGCAGCAGGCTCAGAGGAGGTCACAGCAGATATGATAAAGATGCTGGGTGAGATAGGGGAGAATGGCTCCTGAGGGTACTAATAGCAGTGTGGAGAGAAAGGAGTATCTCAGATGACTGGAGAATAAGCATAGTCATGCCAGTGTATAAGAACAAAAGGGACATCTACAACTGTGAGCAGTACAGAGGCATCACACTCCTAGCACATTGCATGAAAGTTCTGGAGAGGGTAATTGATAAACGGATACGCAGAGTAGTAGAATATAAGATGGGAGATGAGCAGTTTGGATTCGGATCAAGATGCAGCACAACTGGCCCGATGTTTGCAGTGAGACAGATACTTGAGAAGAAACTAGAAATGAGGAGAGAGTCCAACTGGGCATTCCTAGACTTGGAGAAAGCATATGACAAGGTCCTAAGAAAGCTGATTTGGGCAGTACTGTGGTAGTTCAAAGTCCCAGAAACATTGGTAGAATTAGTGCAGGCTATGTACAAGGATCCAATGACTGAAGTACGAACAGTGTTTGGCCCCACAGAGGGGTTCACACTGGGAGTGGGTGTACACCAGGGTTCAGCTCTGAGCCCACTGCTGTTCATACTGGTGATGGACTACATTAGCAAACAGGTTGGAGGGGACGGATCAACAAAGCTGCTGTATGCAGACGATGTGGCAGTACAGGCAGACTCTGAGCTAGAACTTCAGCAAAGGTTAGGAGAATGGAATGCAAATCTGAAGGCACATGGAATGAAACTAAGCACAGATAAGATGATGGTAATGGCAGCAAATTGGGGAAATCAGAAGAAGCTGAGAATCGAGATGGAAGGGAAGATAGTGGACAAGGTAAATAGCTTCAAGTGCCTGGGTGGTATGGTTGAGGAGAAGGGAAGTCTGAATGAAGAAGTCAAAACTAGAATCAGAGGGGCTGTAGCCACTGGCATAGAGTGTCAGGTGTAGACTATGACAGAAGAATGTCAAAGAAGCTGAACAGTAAGGTGTACAAGACAGTGGTGCGACCAGTGCTACTGTATGGTACAGAAACCTGGGCAATAAAGGCAGAGCAGATGAAGAAGCTAGATGTGAAGGAAATGAAGTACCTGAGAAGGGTGGTAGGATGCACACTGTGGGACAGATGGAGAAATGAGGATATATGAGCAGAAGCCAAGGTAGCTCCAATTGCAGAAAAGATCATAAAGAACAGATTACAGTGGTTTGGACACATGCAGAAAAGCAGAAGACAATCTGGTGAGGAAGATTTGGGACAGAGAGGAAGAAGGTAGGAGGAAGTGAGGACATCCATCAAAGAGGTGGATGGATTGTGTGAAAGAAGATCTGCGACAGTCAGGCATGAGTGTTGAAGAAGGCAGGAGTGTGGCACTGAATCGAGAGCGTTGGTGACATTTAACACAACACCTGGACCTCATGTAGAAAAAAATGAGTAAAAAGGGGGGGCAGCAGCTTCCTCTGGGATGGGCACAACATTTTGGTTAAGCAGGAACACTTTCCCTGTCCCTTCTCCCAAGACCACAAGAGTGGCTCTACCTTACCCACTGATGGACTCCAACAGTGTCAGAGGATATGAATAACCCCCTGTGTGTGTGATACAACAGAGGGATCTGGTGAAAAAGATTAGAGATCTGTGAAACTAGCTTTGGTCACAGAAGACTCACCCACATGTGGCTGAGGCAAATTGCTAGCCCACTGTGATCGCAAAGACTGTCTAGTTAACTTTTTCTTTTTGTGGCTGGAAGAAGGAACAGTAGTTTGTTCCATGTTCAAGCCCAAAATAGTGCTACTTTCCTAGGGGAACTAGGCAACAAAAGCCATTAAAAAAATAAAAGAATTTAAAAGTAACCTTTTCCCATTTAAAACACAGTAATAAGCACTCTAATTCACTTTATCAGCCCCAAAAAGTAAACTAAACACAGTTTCTAAACAAAAAACAGTTTTAGAATGTGTAAGCTTACTTTTAAACTGTGAGAAACAAAAGTGCATTCTTGTTTAAAAGTGTAGTAAAGTGGCATGACAATCAACAAAAACACAATCCTACCTTAAAATATACTTTCTTCAAGAGGAAAGTAAGTTTAAATAAAGAAAATAATATGTGGAAAGTTTTTCCTCAAAGAGAACTTATCTACCAAGGAATAGGACAGCACAAGGCAACCATTGATTCTCAAAATCCCATGGATGGGCACTTTTTTTAGTGGCAGGAAAGCTATGAAGGGCATGGCATCCAAACCTATTTTTTAGTCAGCTCAGTATGATCTGGCTAATGGCATGTTTGTGTGTGTGTGTGTGTGTGTGTGTGTGTGTGTGTGTGTGTGTGTGTGTGTGTGTGTGTGTGTGTGTGTGTGTGTGTGTGGAAAGTGTCCTGAAGCTTTAGAAGTTGGCTGGCTATTATATCCTTAGCAGGATATATCCCATATACCTTAGCAGCTGCAGCAGTGATCTGTATGAAGATCATGTGATGTTTTCAGACTAGGGAACAATACTTAAATTAGTCTTGCATTTAGTAGTCATGGAAAACCTCTGGGACAAACAAATGACCTCAACATGCAGCAGCCACATTAGGGGTAGATCATATCAGTGGTGCATCTTAAGCAAAGTAAAACAAACAGAAGGAGAGTAGGGCAAAAATCAAGTTATTGGATGAAAATGGCAGAGATGTATAACAGCACGTAGGGGAAGCAGGAATATTTAAAACAATAGTACACAAAGAAAGAGAAATCCAGGTGGTATAAGTCATCCATCCCTGGTAACTAGCATATTGACAACACAACCCTTAGAGTTGACCCAGTAGTCTGGGACTTAAGGACACACATAGATAGTAATCTAGCCTTTGGTCATCATGTGTCTACAGTGGTGAGGAAATCATTCTATGTTACGTAACTTAAAAACAAAGGTATGGCATCTAAGTCCAAGGAAATCATTGTTCCATGGTGTTTGGCATTCATCAGACCTATCATTGAGTACAATACCCCCTTTGGTATGTACCTAACCAGGCATATCCAACAACTGGAACGTCCACAGAGATTCTTCATTAAAAGAATACAGGGCATAAGTAAAATGTCCTATGCAGACTGCCTCAAGGCCCTATCTCTGTATTCCATCTCCTACAGGCTTTTGAGGGAAGATCTATGCCTGACATACAGTGCATTGTCAGACCCCACTCTGATGGACCTCCTGCATAGCCACAAAACAAACAGCACCAGAATTACCAGTTCTAAAGACTTAAACCTTGCTTGCGATATAAATAGGACCTGCTGTAGAGATAGGTATGTATCTCAGAGACTACTGCATCTATGGAACAGGCTCCCCATCCATGTGAAGCAGAGTTCCTTCCTAACCCAATTCAAGTGTAACTTGGACAATTGGATTGCAAACCAGAAATTCATCCCTGGTTTGGCACCTATGTCTCTAATGAACACAGGTAACCTGTAAATGGTTCATCTCTGAGGCCCATGCTTACACTTATCAAGGGTATTAAAACTTCTCAGAGATCTGAGATGCACGGCTAGGCTTAAAAAGATCCTTGTGGTCATTAGCCTAGTAAACACATATGAACTTAATAAGAGTAAAACAGAAAATGGCAATACACAGTGAAGGAAATATGGAATGAGAAGTATGTACATAAATATGTACTGTTAGTAAGTAAACAGTTTAAAGCAAAATACAGAAACCAGTCTTACAGTGTGATTAGAGTAATAATATGTACAACTGTCAAATGTATTTTGAGATAGTGATAAACAAGTGCAGCAACTTAAAGTATAATCATCTAACATTGATAGATATAGTATGTCCACTACATGAATGACAGTGCAAGTTCCAAAAATAAATAAATATATTAAAATAATATTCCCTGCTATGTGTCCCCTTTACCTTGGAGTTTTCCGCTAAAAAACTATAATACAAGCATTTATAATGTTCAATTTAGCATGTGTGGCTACAAATGGTAAAGATGCCACCAACAGAATGCACATTTGGCATAGATTTAGGGGGAGGTCGGGATTCTATATGGCAGCATCCAATAAATGCAGATTTGATATTAGACCCCGCTCCACATATAAGTAGAACACTTGCTGTACTGCTTGACAGTCTGAATGATATCCATATCAGTTGCCAGACTTCTTGCAGGGGTTGTCAAGATTGATGACTGGATCTTGTTACCTTGGTGCAGTGTTTAATCAATAACTGCTGCTTATGTGGTCATAGCAGCATAATAAATAGATTTCTCTGTCAAGCAATACTAGTCTGTGGATACTCCTGAATTCCATATCTGAACATATTAAATGATGTGCAGATTAAGTCAAAAGAAACTGATTAACCACATGATATGGACAAACTCTTGAACATGTGTGGGCATTGTGAATGTACACTGGATGTGTCAATCAAATCCCATGCTGTGTGTTTGTGTCTTACCTTATAATACATGTAGGCACTGTGCCACCATGTATGTAATCACTTAATGGGATAGTTTTTGGTCTACCTATTCATTTGTACCTTCTTATTTAGGTTCCATCATCAGACTACATGACCCTCAAATATGGCTTCCTTAATGTTAGTTATGGGCCAAACATTTGCACATGCTACACATGTGCAGACTTGAAGTTTCAGTGCTTGACTTCTATCATCGTTTTTCATACCACAGACAGCAAAGGCACAGTAGATATACTTGTATGGTGCTGTCATATAACACCCAAATTCTCGGCACATGGCATATTACATAGGTATGCAT
Organism: Protopterus annectens; assembly: GCF_019279795.1. Taxonomy (NCBI): domain Eukaryota; kingdom Metazoa; phylum Chordata; order Ceratodontiformes; family Protopteridae; genus Protopterus; species Protopterus annectens. The sequence continues at coordinate 731,141,417 of NC_056743.1, forward strand.
GTAATATACACTGCATCTCATTAACACCCATTCTCCACCATTTTGTGTTAGCTAAGCTGTACTTTTCATGCAAAGTAATTGAAGTTAAGGGTTTTCATAAAAAAGAAATGCACTACTCTGTCATGCAGATGTTGGCAGATGAACTTGAGGATAATAATAGTTTACTATTTTAATCCCTGAAGAAGAATGCTGGCCTGCTGCTGGATCATTTGGTTAACTGGGAGAAGAAGGTGTTCTACTGTGCAGAGTAGGTGAAGGAGATAAATTAAGTTGGGGGACATGGATGCTTGACAATGAATTGCCAACATAAAATCCCAGCCAAGAAGGACATGGTGAGGGAGAAGATGCACAACTTGCAAATGCAGACTGAGTGAAGCAGAGTCTTAGTATTGGAAACTCTAACATTCTGACATGATAAACAATGTTTGATGTCAGTGATGCTTCAGGTTACAGCCCATGGATTATTGGGTGGGATGGACACAGATGTTTCAACATGCTGAGAGCAGGTCTCTATATTCCAATATGCTGCATTTTTCTTATTATGCATTGTCTATAGCAATAATGTTTCACTGGTCCAGGCCAATGTTCTTCAGTGATATTCAGGGGACAAATGTAATAATGGCACGTGACAATATAAGTACAGTTTATTTTTACATATTTTAGGAGCATATTGTGGCCCAGTTCTGGGCACCATGTATTCTTTGTACAGGTGTACTGTGTTCTCATGGATGGCAGTGGACACCAGTAGCCAATGTGCCAAGGATATTAGAATGGCAATTGTTAGGTTTAACTTTTTTATAATATACAGGGATGAAGAAACCACCATTCCGAAGGATCTAGTTGCCTCACCTATTTGGGCTATTGCATTCTGTTAAAAATAAAAAAAATGAAAAAAATGCAAATATCCTGAGATTTTAGCACAAAAATTGATTCTTAAATTTCCTCTAATAGTTGCATAAAATATTATCATGTGCTTGAAAGGCCCTAATGTTATATGAATAAGCTAAAAACACACAAATTCTACAAGAGGGAGGTTTTATTTTGACAAAGCATGAATTCCAGTCCTTTGCACCAATTGTGTATATGGTTTGTCCAGTAGAATATTATGCTATCATGCAAAAATGTCCTGGCATTTAAAAAAGTGACAATCCTAATGACATACTGCAGTTAAAACCCCAATGGACATGAAGACCAGACACCTTAAGGTGGTCCTAATAAGGCAAAGGTTTTGCGCCCGCAGGAGGTTAGCATGTAACAACTGAGAATGATAATGATGTTCGTAGCTTCTATGCCTGCCTCCCCTTGCTGTTTATGTGTCACAGCATATAGACGGACTGAAAATAAAGCTGTTGTGGTACAGAGCATTGATGAGGGTGATGTCCCTTGTCACAACATCATAAAGTTTGGAGTCACAGTTGCAGGCTGCATCCATCCTTGAGTGGACTGTGCAGGACATGGGCAGCATACTGGCTGGTGTGGGCACCCAGCATGTTGTACTGTATAAATGTGTAGTGCAGACACATATAGCTGTAATACAGAAAATACGAAGGCAGTCACACACAATCTTATGTCTATACTGTGAGGTACAAGGTCATAAGAATGTGCTGATTTTGGTCAGCAGGTATTCTCACTGGAACTTGTTCTACTAGGTATCTTCTGCATGCCACAATACGCTGTCATATCAATGACACTAAATTACAACTTGAGTCTACAACAACCCTGCATGACGTGCCACATGAAATTAACAAAGAACATCAGCAAGCTATGCCATCTCCCTCCCTATGCATGCAATGTGGTTGACATCATAACTAGTTTCATTTAAACAACCTGTTGGAGGGTTGCTATGTAAGCCAGAGCCATAACTGCATCTCACAATAGCTACTTCCTTGTGGATGCAAATGATGTATCACTTGCAGGTGGTATTGCTCTTGAAGTATGTGCTCAGATGGAAAGTCACATCTATAAGATGTAATTATCTATGAGATGTTATTTATTTACATAAATAAATAAATGAGGCATGGCATTAAAACTTCATATGACATATGTCATTGCTTTCTGTGCTGGATGACATTGGCCTTGCTTTACATGGAAGCATTATCTGCTCCCTGTTCCTGTGCGTTAGTGGACAAATACATATCCTGTACTGTTATGATAATGTCTGCATTCCACTGATGCCTATTTACATGTATACCATTTGGAGAATGGGTTTTGTGTATGCTGATCCAGCTTGTTTCTGTCCCTGCCAGTGTGGCATGCTTGTAGCACACATATGTCAACCTGACTTGGTTATCTGACTGGTCAGCACTTTCTGGCTGTGAGGCTACACAATCTTACATGCATTACCAGGTCCCTTCTGACTCAAATAGGCAACAAAACCCTCATCTTAAAATGCCTAAACACCTGCTGTCTTTGTTCAGCCATATACCTCTTCCACATTTTTGGTTGTTTCTCGTATGGATATTAGGAACCAAGATTCAGCATTATCAGTAAATCACCTGTGTGGCATTTTCCCATTTCTACATGTACTGTAAGCCTAAGGAGTACCAAATGTGGGCACTGCAAAATTCATTAAGATATTTTGCACAAATATTGATAATCCTATCAGTGTGATCATACACAGCCTGGATTTTCATGGTATAGTAGCTAAGTGTCTTTATGCATACCTCAGTGTGCTCTGTCATTGCAATAGTATATCCTTGCCACAGTAGTCCCTCCTGCCTTCTGCTAGCCATGATTCCAAAGACATGCATCTGGAGCATTTCTCCCCGGGCCTCTGCTGAAAACAGGCTCTGTGGAACCTAGTCGGACTTTCCCGGTCAACAAATGTTAAATAAAATAATAAATAAATAAATAAATACATTCTACAGTATGTCTGTCTACAATAACACACAAATATCTTCTGTCAGTCGTACTTGCATATCGATATGTATGATGTTTACTAAACTGAGAGTTAGTGGGATTCCAGCAATGGAATGTTATCCTTAATTACTAGAATGAACTCATCCTGGGTGGATGACACTGATATGTGCATCTCTGCATGGTCCATCATTATGTGTTGGAGAAACACTGGAATATTCTGTTGGGCAAACATAGAAAATGTTTGCGTTTTCTCAGCTAGTCTCAAAGTCAGTAAGTGTAGTATTGCATTGCAGACACTGGTCAGCAAGAGAATGGATCTTTCTCAATCTCTACACGCCGGGCACCCAGCACAACTCACATGGACATTTAGGGCCACAACATTTGTCTATCCAGTTGTCCTTACTATGTCATCAGTGTGTTGTACAACAGCTACATGCTGAAGAGCTGCTTCTGTACGTAGTGCTGTTGTGGTGGTGATGTGATGGTGCCCACGAATGGCATCTTGTGGCCATGATCTTCACTATGACTGTGTGAATTATGTCTGTGTTGTCAGTAAGTAGTTTATGCATTCAGGGCAGTCATCCTCAGGTATACACTGCTTCAATGCACTTTGGTGCATAACTTAGGCCTTCTCTGAATCATGCACTGTCACTGTCTAAAACCTCACATCACAGAAGCTCAATCACATGAACTACTAAAGTACAACTCAAGTGTATGCATTCTAGGAAAGCATGTACCTAGACTGATTAATCACAAGCATCTATAACAAAACAGATAAGTGTTTTGCATGGATACAAGCACTCCCCATCACCGCATACTCGACGCCCTGAACATTATTATTTAACTCTAAGGTACTTGACTACCTCTTTATCTGAGGTACAGTGACCTCATATCATCCAAAACACACTAATAAACAAGCACTTAAAACTCACTCTCAGAAAGGGGAGCATTAAAATACTGAAGCAATGCAAAACAGAGCCAGTATGCTCAAAACAATAAAACTAGAAACTGAGTAAGTAAAATATACTCAATATGCATACCACGTAAGAGGCTGTCTCTTTGGCTGGTCTGTAAATCATGTCCAGTGTTACTCACTGGTCCAGTACACCAACATACTGTGTTGTCAATCATGTTTATGAAAATCACCCTTTCTTTTTACTGATCAACAAGAAAAATAACAATACTTGCTTAATTTTCAAAAAAGACTGAATAAAAACTCTGTTGAGTTTTACATTTTTAATTCATAGTTTTTTTATTAAAAGTTTAACAATGATACTCAAAAATGCACAAATATTACAACAATATATAGTGATGCATGAGGGAAGGAATTATAAAGATAAATCTGGAAAATGAGAGAAAAAGAGTAGAGGTCTGCTATAGTCTAGCCATTAGAAATAGATTATCTTCTTATCTGATATTTTAATCTGACTCATTTCTAATTTAGAAATACAACTGTACAACTAAAGATTCAGGTTTCTGGGTTTCTGCCAGGAATCAGGAAAGTAAAAACTCAGACCCTTGCAGGTTACATTAATACTAAGAATTAAGAGTTCATTTTTTCATTAGGTAATAGAAAGCACTAAAGCACTTTTTAATTTTCATAAACAACGTGGGCTTGTAAAGCATATAAACTGTACAATCTGACTCTGCATTGTATTCCATATTCATTTTCCTATTATTTCTACAGTAAGATACACATGTGCGCACAAACACACACACATTCACACATACAAACACGCATGCACACACAAACATATATATATATTTAAATAGACACACATACACATACATATAGACATAGATATAGACATTTGTTGGATATAAGACATTGAGCAAATCACTTAACTAGGCAGAGGTCTGGGTCAATTGAGAATTTTGGCTAACCTGCTTTAAGGTGCCCTGGACTGCATGTCTAGTAGCTACCTATGAACCCGTAACACAGATCTGAGATTATGTGCTTTGTAATGTCATAACATGTAATATAAATAGAGGATTATGATGATATCTTCTGCAGGTGATGCTCTTGTCGTGGTGATGTGATAGTGCCTATGAATGGAATCTTGCATATCTATATGTATGAAGTTTACTAAACTGAGAGTTAGTGGAATTCCTGCAATGGAATGCAATCCCCTAATAACGTATTATGTGTTCAAGACAAGGGTGCCAACATTTCCTGTCATCCATGTTGACAGCACATAATAAGGGTTATGATCAATAAGATCTGATCATAATTCTTTTCAGAGTATGGAGTTTTATCTCTCCCATGTACTACCAATTACATAAAAAAAAAAGAAAAAAAGTGTAAGAGTGAGAAGTCTTCGAAAGAATGTGCAATACTTTTGCACTGTCAAACAGACAGCAGGCAGAAATTAAATGTCCCTCTGAAGAATGAACTGCTTTAAAAAATTGTTAGACACCTTTTTGTACCACACTTTCTGTTATACATGTGACAGAGTACCTGACAGTGAGACACTTTGTTGTACCACACATTTGGTACACACGTGGCAGAATACCTAACAGCTGTTAATGTTTTTTCACCTTCAATCACTGGCCATCACTTTCTACTGTCAATCTCCAGTGTGAGGCATGATCTCAACAATGCCTAGGTGTTCTTACAAAAGCTTGTTAAGCACCTTTTAGATTTCAGAAAGGTACTTAACAATCTTGTCTTTTTCACATGTTTGGAGGATAATTATGGTGCTCCATGCTTTTTATAGTAGTTATGCTCACATTTTCTAGCCAGTCTAAAATGCTAATGCAGGGATTAATTAAATGAATGGTAAAATGCCATAAGTAAGGTTGGCAGCCTGTTTCGACTGGATGGACACAATAATCCAGTTATGCTGAATCACATCACACTGCCAATACACTGGCAAGCACACACTCTCCATCAAAAACACTCATATAAATAGACATTTATGAAAACTCACACTCCTAATCAAAATACAAACCAAACACGCAGTCTATCAAATGCACACCTGCACACATAAGCATACAGAAAAACTCACACTGTTACTCAAAATATATACCAGACACATGTATTACGTGGTACGGATGACCTCCAACTGTACCCTACATCACCTTAGTGTTGTCGATCAACATCTTCAGTGCTGAGATTTTTACATCTTGTGGTAAGTTAAATTATGTGAAGGGTGGCATAAGTCTACAGAACCCCCTTATGTCAGATGTGGCTGAAATTTGGCAAACACAATCTCAGTCCAAAAGGTTCAGAATTCTGATGTTAGGGTAACCAGGCTTCAGCACAATCAACGCTTCCAGGTGGATATTCGGTTCATAGCCTGGATGGACCAACTAAATGTTTACCCACTCTTAGCAGATGCTGCTCCACCCCACTCATTTGAGGATATACTGGAAAGACTCATGTTATATTAATAGATCTGGGTATAAAACAGAAACAAAATATATTCTGAAATGTATCACTTTAAAAGCAAGTTAAAAATTGGTCAGTATAATCAAACCATAGTTCAGAAACAAAAATTAATTTCACTCAAGTTATTGAATTGGTCTGTTTTGATTTCCTTCACAGTGTCTTCTGACCATGGTCTGCTTTAGTTGTAGATGCAAGCATAAGATTTTTAAGATGAATGTTGTTTTAGTCCTTGGTTGTTGTTTAAAAGAAGAAATAAATTGTGTTTATTCACATGCATTGTAGAAAATTTGGCACATCATGAGGCCTTTTAATTGTCCAGTGTATTTTCACTCCAGTGTCGTCTATGTCTCTGAAGGTGATTTTTTTTCTGAAATATGTCTGTTTACATTATATGAATGGCAGTATATTCTTTCATAATAATCACAGTGGTTCTGCAATGTATCGGAGTAGAACCATTTACAATGAAATAGATGACGAATAAATCTGGCAAATTTCTTTCAGTAGTAGGTTTCTTTTTCAACCCAACCTGCAAAGAAAGCAATAGATTTCAGCTAAACAGGTGAACATTTAGACTTAATTTGTTTTTATATATAGTCAGTGGCATTGATCAAAACAATGGTTAAGCCAACATTTTGTTTTAGCACTATGAATAACAAATCAAGAAAAAAAATGGCTGAGAATGGGGATGGGGGTCAGATTAGGGGAGACATACTGTAAATATTGTATAAACATTTCTGAAACATCTGTGTATTTGTTTACTAAGGTAGTCCATTTTTTTAGCATTTAACCACAGTGAAGGTGCAAACAGAGGTAAAGACTATAAACGCCAAAGGATAAAATAGGAGACATAGCCACAGTCACTGCTCAGTAGAAATACAAAAAATGAAGGAAGTTGCAGTAGCACAGGAAACCATATAATATAAATAAACATAATTTTATTCAGAACAAATTTAGTGCTTTCATCCATAACACCTCTAGGACTTCATCGGAATTACTTACTAAAGCTACTGATTCCTAAATTATTAGTAAAAAAATAGCAAAACAATTAGTAAAACAATTAATGCTTTTCATTTAAAGAGTCAGTTACACTAATCTGAATCCCATGCCTTCATAAGAATGAATAAAATACTATACAATGCTTTAATGAATACATTGAATCACCACCTAAAATTCTTATTATTCCTATGCTCTTAAAGAGGATAACCCTATTAGTGTACAAATGTAAATGTAAAATAAATTTCTGTGATAAAGTTTGTTTAAAAAACTTTATGTCAATAAATATAGCATCTTTTTTCAAAATTCATCAGTTTAGCAGACCTCAATTTCAAAACAGGGGTGATAGTAATGGTATCATTTAAACCAGGTTCTCTATTATAGTAAAAAGAAAGTGGTGGAACCAACAAACCAAGAAAATAAATAATGTCAACTTGTATGGTTGTGCATCCGGTATACTCAAAATCAATAGGATTCTCTTTCTATGCAGACTGCTGCACTAAGAATATAATATAGCTGGCCAAGTGTAATTCGTGCACTGCATTTTATATAGGCAAAACAAATCGTATGTTGAAGGAGAGGGTCATGGAACATTTGAATGACATACGTAGTAATAAATTAACAAATGCACTGGCAAAACATGTATCAGATTGTGGTATTTACCATAATTTTAAGTTTTTAGTTCAACAAAAAAATCACTGAGAGCTTAAGAGAGGAAGATTTACGCAATGAAATTGAATACACAGAGCTGAGATGGATTGTTGATTTTAAGGCTTATGTTCCACCTGGCTTGAACAGTGCTGTTTCTTTAAAACCTCTCTTAAGAAAAAGAGGTTTGCCACATTGAATTTTATTGTGTATTTTATTGGTTGTTACGTGTATTTAAACTGCAAGTTTGTAAAAGTTTTTCATTAAGGTCTGAAGAAGAGGGCAACCTCGAAAGCGCTTACCTAATTCATTATTCTATTGGTAATAAAAGTGTCTTTTTATTCTACAGGTTCTCTAAACCTTGTCATCACAATAAACAAAACATGCTGGAGGGATAGGTTCTAGACCCAGAGACTCCCCAGACTCTGGAATAGATTGCCCATACATGTCAAGCAGAGTGCCTCTTTGGACCTCTTCAAGAGGAACCTTGATGATTGGATGGGAGAAAGGAAATTCACCCCAGGGATCATGTCAGTCGCCCTGCTAGACAGGGGTCCAGGAAAGTAAATAATGTGGGAAGAAATAGCCAGGGAATTGTTATGGCTAGGCTTGTATAGGCCCTAGGGCTGATAGCCTAGTACCAACCTATGAACCTATGAACCTATTCTAATATTTTAATGTGTCTGATTTGTCTATTCTGACTTATAATGTCACTATTTCCCATATAAGGGTATTGCTTACAGGCACTGCACTGTTAGGTTCCATTTTGTAACCTATTATTATTTTGATTAAAGTTATTCTGTAACACAAATATGTTATTTAAAATTCTACCTATTTATATGTGAATTTTAGAGGTTTTTTGAATATACTAAAGGCTCCTGGTATCTGACCAAAATGTTACAGTATTTTGTTATATAATATTCTGAATAGTTTTATAGTCCCTGTTGTATTCCAAGCACAACACTGAAAAAAAATAGTCATCTCTGCTTTGTCCCATATTGTTAATACTAATAGCTGTAGTTATTAATGTGTTGTTACCCCTGCCATTTAGTATGGGAGTACATTTTTCTCCCAAAGCAGACACCACTTCAGAAATAATATTTCCCAAAAGGTGTGATGCATTTCCTCTCTATAAAAACATATTTTTCAAAATATCACATCCTGTTATAAAATCTTGATATATGGAGGTCATATGGGCAACTTTAGCTAGTTGTCCCTTTACAATACTTCACTTTTGTAAGTAGAGATACTCACTATCAAAGCATAAAAATGTGTTACTGTATGTCGGTTTTCAATCTATCCTTGAAATTAATTTCTGGAAGAAAGTGCTAAACTTGTTCTGAATAAAATTATTCTTACTTATATTTTATGGTTTCCTGTGCCGCTCGAAGTTGCTTCACTTTCTCATTTTTACTGGGCAGTGACTGTGGTTATGTCTCCTATTGCAGAGTATTTTGTTGTTTTTTTTTACTGGGCAGTGACTGTGGCTAAGTCTCCTATTGCAGAGTGTTTAGTCCTTTGGAGTTTAACCTACTCATACCTCCAGATACAACATCTTACAAAAGATATTTCTTTATCATTGAAGTGCATTATCACATGTGCATACTTAGTGTATAATGTCATATCAATATTCTGTATTATGTCGTAGAACAATGTTTGTCCTAAACCTATACTTGGTAAAAGTTACAGCAGTACAATTCTTACCTCCTGGGTTGTGCCGTATGATGTATCTTCTGACTTCATCATAAACAAAGATCAGCAGTGCATAAGGGGTGGCACAAAACCACCAGATTGGTCTTAAAATAAAACAAGAAAGCAAAACAGAGATTAACAGAAAGTATAGATTATTATACCTCTGTAATTAAACAATAAGAGCAGCATTAGCAACACTTCCCATAACCTCAAAATATTTTTCTTATTAAAAACGTAATTCACAGCTTCATATAAAGTATAGTTGTGTAAGTAAACTTACCATAACAGTACATGTCTGAATGATCCCTGCTTCAGTAGCCTTAGCTATATGGGTTATATACTGCCAAGGATATAACAACTGGCCAGTTTCTAAAGCTTTAGGGCACCTTCCATGAGCCCAAACTGTCAGGTAGCTTCAGCGGAGCTAACTAAAACACAATTTTGGATGTCAAGCCCTTCAGAGCTTTCCTGCCAACAGGGAGAGGGAAGATGAGCCCTGAAAGGACAATGTTAGGAAGAACAAAAATGAACAACCACACCCTGGCATAAGCAGCACACCAAAAAACAAGGGCATGAAGGGAGGGAGCTGCTACTACAACAGTGGCCATTTAAATATCTGCTGTTATAGTAAGTTTACTTACACAATTATACTATGTTCATCATATTGATCAGTGCTACAATAGCCTTAGCTATAGGAGTAGATTACCCTGGATAACTACACTTGGGAGATGGAAGGAGAAAAGTCCACGAATCCCTGGAGACTTGTCCTTGTAAACCTAATTTAGACCTAGAGAAGGAATCAAGCTTATAGTGCTTTGTAAAAGTATGTGGAGATAACCAAGTTATTTATCACTATCAAAAAAGCCTACATGCAGCCAAGGCCCTGGTAGTGTGGGCCTTGACCCTGCCTGAAATAGCTTTGTTGTGGTGAGTAGAGCAAAAAGTGCCAACAGGGAGAGGGAAGATGAGCCCTGAAAGGACAATGTTAGGAAGAACAAAAATGAACAACCACACCCTGGCATAAGCAGCATACCAAAAAACAAGGGCATGAAGGGAGGGAGCTGCTACTACAGCAGTGGCCATTTAAATATCTGCTGTTATGGTAAGTTTACTTACACAATTATACTATGTTCATCATATTGATCAGTGCTACAATAGCCTTAGCTATAGGAGTAGATTACCCTGGATAACTACACTTGGGAGATGGAAGGAGAAAAGTCCACGAATCCCTGGAGACTTGTCCTTGTAAACCTAATTTAGACCTAGAGAAGGAATCAAGCTTATAGTGCTTTGTAAAAGTATGTGCAGATAACCAAGTTATTTATCACTATCAAAAAAGCCTACATGCAGCCAAGGCCCTGGTAGTGTGGGCCTTGACCCTGCCTGAAATAGCTTTGTTGTGGTGAGTAGAGCAAAACGTAATAGCCTTAGACAACTGTTTTGAAATAGTCTGTTTTGACAAAGGTTGTCCCTTCTTCTTCTAAGAAAATAAGGAGATGAATAGCTTGGCTTAAAGTAAACTCAGATACCGTTTTAGTCATAAAAGAAAGTTTAGTTCTCAAAGAAACCCTGTCCCTGTGGAAAAAGAGGTAGGGTTAACTTACCACAAGAGCATGCAACTCAGACACTTTTCTTGCAGAGGTCAGAGCAATAAGTAAAACTGTTTTCCATGTTAAGAACTCAAGTCAGCCAGGTTATCTGGTTTAAATGGAATAATTGTTAGCTTCTCTAACACAAAATTAAGATCCCAAGGAGCAAATCCCCTTTCAAAAATATTTTAACATGAAACGACATTGAAAGAGGAGGATCCATGGGCAGACATACTGAAACAGTCAATAAATTAACCTTGATAAAGGAGTAAGAAAGACCATAGGATAGCAACTTACACAGATATTGTAAATCAGTGAGCACCTAGCCCTGAATCTGTGCTGCTTATGTTGCTGGCACTGACTAGAAAATATTTTCCATATGCTAATATATGATTTTCAAGGAGCAGGTTTTCTTACCTCCAGTAGTACCTGTTGTATATCCTTAGTAAAGAGGTGCCAAAAAGAATTAAGACCCTATCATCCAGACAGTGAATTAAAAGTTGATTGGAGTCGAGGTGTATCAAACACCCCCCTGTTCTTATGTGAGTAGATCCAGTCTGTGAGGATGCTTGTGGTAATTTTCCCTGGTAATTTTCAAAAGTAGTTGAACCACTGTTGCCTGGCCAGAAGAGAGTTACCCCAGTGATCTTAGGGGATTCCTTCTGAATATTCAGAAGTACCCTGGATATTAGTGGAAAGGGTGGAAAAGCATACAGGAACATTCCTGTCCAAGGCAAAGAAAAGGTGGCCTTCTTGTATAGATTTTTGGAGCAGATTCTTGCCAGATGATTGTTTAGAGAGGAGACAAAGAAGTCTACTTAAGGAACTCCCCACAGATGGATTAAATGGAAGACTCACTGGTATAGTTTCCACTCATGAGGGTCTGCCCTTGTCCTGCTCATGTTGTCTGCCACACAGTTTTACTCTGATGGAATGTAGGATGCCTGCAGAGTGAGATTGTGCTGTGAAGCTATATCCCACGTTAACAGCGCTAGCCTGCAAAGGGTGTGTGACCTGATTCCCACCCTTGCTTACTAATGTTCCACATGACTGTGATATTGGCTGTAACAACTTAAAGAGGTCCTGAGGATCAAAGATATTTCTGAGATTGGAGTGCCATGATCAGGTTAGGCATGTCTTTTATGTTCATGTACTTGCATTTGTCCTTGGTGTCCCACACATATTGCACATTTATTCTACTTGAAACTACTCCTCAAGTAAAGTCTGAGGCATCTGTGGTGACTAATTGCTTTGGAATGGTAGGGTGTGGAGAAGGGAAACCTGGATTTAAGGATACCTGTTGTCTCCATCAAGTTATTTCTCGGTTGGCAAACCACAGCACTGGGATTTGAAAAGACAAAAGGTGTTGGTGCTGGGACTAAACAGACTCTTTCTTATTTCAGTTTTGATATAGACAAATATTGTGTGTGTGTGTGTGTGTGTGTGTGTGTGTGTGTGTGTGTGTGTGTGTCAATGAACATGTCACATACAATGAAAGTATCGATGTGCTTTGGAAATAATTTAATCTTGAGGACAGTATACACGTTAAACATTTTCTCCATTAAATCCTTTCTTCTGAAGTGCTATATTTCGACATTTGTAATGTTTTACAACATGCCTCGCCATGTACTCCTTTAAGTAACACTTCCACATCATTGTCATCAACCCTTTCTTTCACATTCTTTTTTCATAGTTTCAAGGAAGTCATGTCAACTGCTGCATCTCTCTCAATTTAGTGCCTAACTCCTACCTGCTTTGACAGGCAGGCCTGACTGTTACAGGCCTCCTCTCACACAATCCATACATCTCTTGGCAGTATTATTTGTTTCTTCTTGCCTTCTTCCTGTCTTTTCCACATCATCTTCACCAACTCATCTTCTGCTTTCCTGCACATGTGACCAGGCCACTGTTATCTGTTCTCCTTGACTTTTTCTGCAACTGGGGCTACTGCTTCTTCTGCTCTGATGTCTTCATTTTTTCCCTGTCACACAGTATGCATTTTATCACCTATCTCAGGTACTTCATCTCCATTTCTTTCAGCTCTGCCTTCACTGCCCAAGTTTCTGCGCCATACAGAAGCACAAGTCACACCACTATATATATATATATATATATATATATATATATATATATATATATATATATATATATATATATACATACATTACTTTTCAGTTTCCTTGGCATTTTTCTGTCACACAGCAGCAGCTGGAGAGACCACAAAGGTTTCTCATCAAGAAATGTCAGGGCCTCCAAACTTTGTCCTACATGGAAATATTGAATCCTATTGGCTGCTGAAAGGTGACTTGTACCTGGCCTACAGAGAAGTCTCTAACCCTACCTTAATGCAAATGCTGCATATCCGCCAATCAAATGGGAAAAGAGTCACTTGCTCCAGGGATCTCAACCTATCCTGTGACATTAATAGAACATGCTGGACAGACAGATATATCTCTCAGGATTGCCACTCCTCTGGAATAAACTCCTAAGTCACATGAATCAGAGCTCCCCAGTGACCCTATTCAAATGCAACCCAGACAATTGGATGCAAAACCATAAATTCACCCTGGGGGTGGCTTCTATGTCCCTTATGGACAGGGGCAGTCAATGTTTATCATAGACTTGCTCTGTGAATAACAACCATCTAACCAAAATCAGTTAGGGCACATGGTTATAACATGTCTAGGCTTGTAAAGACTCTAGATACATTAGTCTAGTAACCTCCTATGAACCTATGAAGACTAGACCCGATGTTCTGTACCAGTTGGATGCAGTACCTCTGAGTCTAGCTTTGACCTTCTTATTCAAACTTCCCTTCCCCTCAACCAGATTCTAAGACAATTGAAGATGTTAACCTGTTCCATTAGTTTCTCTTCTATCTCAGCTTTCATCTTTTCTTGCCACATACTATGCTATGATGACCTTCTTGTCTGTGCTCAGTTTCAACCCATGTGCCTTGAAGTTTGCATTCCAGTACCCTATGCCATTTGCTAAATTCCACATCATCCATATAGAGCAGCTTTGCTGTTTTGTCCCTTCTGACTTGCTTGCTAATATAGTCCATCATCAGTATGAACAGGACTGGGCTCATAGCCATAGCTTGTTCACATACACATTCCCATTAGGAACCCCTCTGTGAATACTTGTGTCATTTCTCTTTTGTACGCAACATGCACTAACTCTACCAATAGCTTTTGGACTTCAAAATATTACAGGGCTGCCTAAATCCCCTTTCTTGGGACTTTGTCATATGTTGTCCTAAATCCCCTTTCTTGGGACTTTGTCATATGTTGTCCTAAATCCCCTTTCTTTGGCCTTTGTCATATGTTGTCCTAAATCCCCTTTCTTGGGACTTTGTCATATGTTGTCCTAAATCCCCTTTCTTGGGCCTTTGTCATATGTTGTCCTAAATCCCCTTTCTTGGGCCTTTGTCATATGTTGTCCTAAATCCCCTTTCTTGGGACTTTGTCATATGTTGTCCTAAATCCCCTTTCTTGGGTCTTTGTCATATGTTGTCCTAAATCCCCTTTCTTGGGCCTTTGTCATATGTTGTCCTAAATCCCCTTTCTTGGGACTTTGTCATATGTTGTCCTAAATCCCCTTTTTAGGGACTTTGTCATATGTTGTCCTAAATCCCACTTTCTTGGGACTTTGTCATATGTTGTCCTAAATCCCCTTTCTTGAGCCTTTGTCATATGTTGTCCTAAATCCTCTTTCTTGGGACTTTGTCATATGTTGTCCTAAATCCCCTTTCTTGGGCCTTTGTCATATGTTGTCCTAAATCCCCTTTCTTGGGCCTTTGTCATATGTTGTCCTAAATCCCCTTTCTTGGGACTTTGTCATATGTTGTCCTAAATCCCCTTTCTTGGGCCTTTGTCATATGTTGTCCTAAATCCCCTTTCTTGGGACTTTGTCATATGGTGTCCTGAATCCCCTTTCTTGGGCCTTTGTCATATGTTGTTCTAAATCCCCTTTCTTGGGCCTTTGTCATATGTTGTCCTAAATCCCCTTTCTTGGGACTTTGTCATATGTTGTCCTAAATCCCCTTTCTTGGGACTTTGTCATATGTTGTCCTAAATCCCCTTTCTTGGGCCTTTGTCATATGTTGTCCTAAATCCCCTTTCTTGGGACTTTGTCATATATTGTCCTAAATCCCCTTTCTTGGGCCTTTGTCATATGTTGTCCTAAATCCCCTTTCTTTGGCCTTTGTCATATGTTGTCCTAAATCCCCTTTCTTGGGACTTTGTCATATGTTGTCCTAAATCCCCTTTCTTGGGTCTTTGTCATATGTTGTCCTAAATCCCCTTTCTTGGGCCTTTGTCATATGTTGTCCTAAATCCCTTTCTTGGGACTTTGTCATATGTTGTCCTAAATCCCCTTTCTTGGGTCTTTGTCATATGTTGTCCTAAATCCCCTTTCTTGGGCCTTTGTCATATGTTGTCCTAAATCCCCTTTCTTGGGACTTTGTCATATGTTGTCCTAAATCCCCTTTCTTGGACCTTTGTCATATGTTGTCCTAAATCCCCTTTCTTGGGCCTTTGTCATATGTTGTCCTAAATCCCCTTTCTTGGGCCTTTGTCATATGTTGTCCTAAATCCCCTTTCTTGGGCCTTTGTCATATGTTGCCCTAAATCCCCTTTCTTGGGCCTTTGTCATATGTTGTTTCTGAATTAGGAATGCCCAGTTGCATTTTTCTCATTTCCTTCTACTTATTCTCCATTATCTGTCTCGCTGCAGACATTGATTTGGCTTTGCTGCATCCTGGACTGAATCTGAACTGCTCATCTCCTATCTTACTTTTTACTACTTTACATATTTGTTTATTAGTCACCCTCTTCAACACGTTTATGCAGTATGACGGGAGGTTGATACCTCTGTATCCCCCCTATGTTTTTGTACAATAGCTCTAGATTGCTTTTTCTCTAGTCATCTGGGATACACTTTTTCTCTGCATATGGCAGTGATTGCCCACAGGAATCATTTCTTCCGGGTTTCACCCAGCATCTTGGCCATAACTTTTTTCATTACTTTACTCCTTTTTATAAACACAATGTATCAATCTCTTTTATTTAAACACAGAAAATGAGTTGAAGGATATCTTCAGCTGGTTCGTTATCTTCCTTCTTTTTTGAAGGAAGCATCCTAAGGCATTCTTTTTTACTTAAGCACTGCAAACAGTGAGGTTTAAACATATCTTCAGTACTGCTCATATACTGTACTACCCTTACAATGAGTGATAGAATTGTGAAGTGCAGAAATCACTGCAATGCTGAAAGCCAATGGCTTTTACTAAAATGCATCTATTAAATAAAAGGTACACAGCATTCTTCTGCTAGTGTCACATAGTACCCCCACTGTAAGCTCGATACATTATAATATTGACCTACATTTCCTAGCACATCATCTTTTCCAAAACCTACAATGCTCAATTCAAATCTTTCATTTTCAGCCCAATCTGATAAGTAACTTGTATTGCCAGCCAGCTACACAAAAAATGTTTCATTATTATTTTTGTGTTTAGTGGTATTGGTATATAATGTTATTTTTGTGTTTAGTGGTATTGGTATATAATGTTATTTTTGTCTTTAGTGGTATTGGTATATAATGTATTCTAAACTTGATCAGTTAGAAATTAGACTTACCTAAGAGGGTACATCTTAAGGCCGACATCCATCCCAGGACAGTAAGAGAGGAAAACTGCTAGTGCGGTTTCTTCAAAGAAAGCAAAGATCAAAACCTTGTTGCTAGAAGAAAAAAAAGTTCAGTAATATATAACATGAAAGTCTTACAGTCTGTTTAGCAATATTGTTTAAACAGTTCGTATGTACAGTGATAGACAATGGAATCTATGAGGAGAACTATTACCTTCCAAACTCTAATTGCAGTAATAGTGTGTCTGGGCTATTTTCCAAAGCTTTGCTATATGATGAACAAATGTTACCCAGCATTTGGAGTACCAGTTATCATTTTCATATGCTTTTCATATTGTGATGCTTAAACGACAACTACACTAAATGCAAATATCTTTTTCATCTCGACAAATAACTATATTGTTGACTCCCTGACCCTCAAGGAGCATGGATACATTAGTTATATACCAGTATTCCTTAATACCTATCCAGTGATCAAGCTAATTCCCATACACATTAAAAGAGTTAGCATGTTTAATAGTGTGTGATAATTTATTCCACATTCATGGAATACTCTCGAGTCCTGTTATTAGGAGCTAAAATACACTATTAACAATGTGAATGAAAAGGTCTTAGTCATTTTAAATAATGTAACAACTAAGATTATTTGTTAATAAGTAAACAAAAAAGGTCTTAGTCATGCTAAGATAAGGTTTTATGAAGATACAAACAGTCCTTACTAAAATTTGACTGCACTGACAAGAAACAGGTTGCATGCATTATGTAAGAAATTAATTCTCTTATGGATCAAACCATAAGAACATACACTAAGGGATGTTGCAAATCTTCAATTGCTTTCAGTGCGACTTGCAACTTTTTCAACATGTAATAAGTTATTGGATTTTTTATGTGTCTTCGCTGCAGAAGACTAAACAGTTCTAACTACCCATCACAAGATCAGAGATAAAACTACCAGATGTTATAATTTCTTTAGTAGCAAATTACATGGTTCTGATGGAATAATCAAATCAAACCTAATGTGGCCTATTGTCTAGCTAACTTCAGAATATTAAGGAATGACTCCACAAAAAGTCATGCTCTGGTAATATTAAGCCATAAACCACTGAAAGACTAAGTACAGACTTGAATACAAGCTGACTATGACTTGGATTGCATGCTATAGATCTGCATGCAGACTTCAGTGTCCTGAAAGGTATGAAACATCCTTGGCTTTGTGGGCACTAGTGGTTTTCACCTCTGTCCTAGGATAACACATTCTGAAAACACCATTTGCCATCTTACTCCAGTAGTGTGAGGCATTTACAGCAGCACAAATTAAAATAATTTGTGATACAAATCTGGACCAAAAGGTTAGTGAGGTTCATTTAAATATAAAGAGTCTTACAACTAATATGTTTACTTTAAAGCAGCATTATGCTTGGAAGGCAATGCAGCATGAGTTGCCTGGAAATATGTTTTTTCTGATGTTACTAATATACCCCAGATAATGGGTGCAGTGCTTTTACTATATACCCCAGATAATGGGTGCAGTGCTTTTACTATATACCCTTGTTAGGTGTATTGAGTTTAAGGTCACCAGAGTGGCTGAGGGTTTGATTTTTGCCTCGAAGTTTCAAGGTCTGGGGTTTAATCCCAGAAGTACAGGTCTCTTTGTATGGGGTATTCTTCTCTACATGTCTGTCTGTACTTTTTCTGCGTACTCTGGATTCTTTCCATATCCTGGAATGACACTGATTTATTTTATTTATTTTATTTGAATATGTTAACCAGGATAGAGAGCTGATCAGAAGTGTGCAATTTTAATCCCAGAACAGGGAAAGATTAATAGCAGTACAGTACCAAAAGGAAGTACAATGACTTAAAGGTGCGACAAGAAACGAAATGTGCATACTATACAAATCAGTGATGTGCAGTTATAATCCAAGTTAGTATAATTAGAGTCAAGATGTAACACAAGCGAATTTGTATAAATTATACAAAACAGGGATATGCAGTTATGCATCAGATAGTGAAGGTAAGAAGTGAAGTAGGCATACATTTAGATGGTTGTTGATATTAGCTAAAATGGAAGTTTGAAGCTTTGAAGAAAGTAGGTATGTGGCCTGAGTGATGGACTCTAGCAAGTGTCTGCAGATTAAGTCTTAACTGTTTTCAGAGGTTTTGGTGAGATGATGTTTCTTAAAGGTGTGAAGGGATAGATTCCCATGGTATAGGGCCAGCTATACAGAATAAGTGAGCTGTACAGTGGAACTGATATTGTAGATGCTAACTGGCTCTGACTTCTGGCATTACAGGCAGGAGATTGTTTTATTTGCTTAGCTGCTAAAGGGGAAATTGTTCCATTATTTAGAAACTGGAATAGATTGGCTGGTTATATAAACAAATGAAAATTCAACAGAAGTATAGACTGGGAGATATATCACAAGATAATGTCCATGCTTAGAATTTACTAACGTAGCAGTTTGGAACAAACTGCTATATTTGCACCTTAGGATATAATATTCATGATCTACTAACAACTGAGCTGCTCAGTCTTTGTATCATAGCTTCTCTACATATTCTTCAGGTGAAATTGCAACAGTGTCAGTAGCATGCAAAAAAAAAAAAAAAAAAATAGAAGAACAACGTAGTGATGAATGATTTTCCCATTGGAAATTATTGCCAATGTGATTTCTAATTGTGTGCCAAAAAAGATTCACTTCTTTAAGGAGATTTTTCCTTTCTATGAGTTGTTGTGACTGTGGAATTGGTATGTATAAGTTCAGAGGGTATGAAGAACTTGCCCCCCACATTGAGTGGTGGAGTGGGGCTTGTCCCCCTCAAAAAAAAAAGGATTTTTTTTTTTGCCATTTTGGTTTTTGGGCATTTTATTTGTTGTTTTGAAATGTCAGCATTCAGAAAGCTGTCATTTCATTGTAGAACCATGATCACATACATATGCTTATTCCATTCATCCATCTGGGGAAAGTACTATACATGGTTTACTTATAAACCTGCATAACCACTGTATTATAATATACTTCTGTTTATTTCATTCACCTAAGGGATATAACATTCACAACTTACTTATAAAAACTATCAATGGGCTGTACGGCTAAGCTTTTTAACATCCTTATGGATTAATATACTAGTATCTATGAACCTATGAATGAGCATAATCATTGTATCACAACATACCTGTATGTAAAGTTACCCATACGACATAACATTCATAACTTACAAGTAAATAGCATGCATAATGACTGTATCATAAGAAAATCTGTTTATTTCACTCACATAGGGAATATTACTTTCATGATAACTTATAACTAACATATATAATCCTTTGATCATATTTTTAAATACAGGAAAAACATAAGGAACTAGAGCTATATATATCATATATAACTGGACAAAAGCGCTTAATCTTTGTGGAATACAAGCATTTATTTGTGAACATCCATCTGTGCCATTTCTTTTCCAGTTCCTTACATTTTTCCTGGATTTGTTGTGTGGTTCTTGATATTCCATATTTTTAAATAGTCAAAATTCACATGGTTGAAATCATGTGACTGACAGTTTTAAAAGTCGAATGAATTGTATTGAAATCACTGCATAGTGGGGATTGGGTAATACGTCCTTTTCCCTGCTGTAGTGCGATCTTAGAGTTGGTATATATAATTAGCAGGGGGTGTGGGGAGTGCAGGGGGCTTACCCCCTTGCAAAAACACTGTTTGTGATATGGTCTGGATGTTCGGCTTTTTAAATTGTTGATTACGAGGGCTTGGCCATGTGAATTTCAACTTTTTAAAAAGTCAGTTAAGTGAAATAGATCTATCCATAGAGCTGCGCTTATTTCATCTATGACTGACATAAGATTATGCTTAAAAATCAGAGTTAATAATTTCAAATTTTATAAGTTGTGTATCATCAACAACAAAACTGAAAATAAAATGTACAGACCAATATAGAACAAAACTCCCTGGTAAAGTCTGTAGTATGCTAATGCACTGGTAAACATATTCCACTAAAAAAGACATACATAGGGAGGAAAGTGCAAACAAGCAAATAGGCTGTCATTACAAAATGACAGTACTATTTAATATAAATAGAAGATACTAATATGCTTACTGGAGATAAACAACCACAAAAACTAACTAACTAAATAAATAAAAAGACCTTTCAAGATGATAAACTTGAAATAAAAACACTACAGATGCATGTAATGAAGACCTCTTCACTAGCATTTTTATAACTAAAGTCCTTTAATAATTCTACATACAACAAATCTAGAAATTGAACACAGGGTCAGAAGAAATTAGAAAAGCAAAATGCCTGAACCATTGCTACCTAATTAATGGAACTGCTGCTTAAAGTATAAAAATGCATTATGCTGATGTTTTAACTCTGATACTGGATTTGGATTTGTGACTCCAAATAAACGTTACAGAGGTTTTGCTTCTTATTTGTATGTATGTGTTTGATGCTGGAGGGTAGCCTAATACTTTATCAATCTTAGAAGGAATTAGAAGGACAAGGGAGAGAGAGGACATATTCCAGGGATACTTACCATGCCATCAGCCATCAGCCATCAGTCTCTGTACTCCAATGTATTATGCAAAGACTGTCACTGAGCGATCTCACAACAGTGTTGGCGAACACCAGCTTTAGCACTCTTTTGTACTACTCAGACACGATTAGTGATCTCATTACAGCGAGGGCAAACACATATCAGGTTAATACTGTGCTATATTACTAAGAGTCAATCAGTGGGTGATCTCACTATAGCAAGGGCAGCAC
>NC_056743.1:731180518-731318018 GCF_019279795.1 Protopterus annectens
AAAAACAAAGAAACATTAAATCTACTTCTATGCAAGGGGGCAAGCCCCCCTGCACCCCCCCAAACCCCCCTCCTTTTATATTCTCACTCCGAGGTTGCACTACAGTGGGAAAAAGGGAATTTTCCCTTATTTGCGCCGTAGTACGACCGGCACAACGAGCATACTTATCCGAAAGTGCTGCTTTGGTGAACAACACTTTCAGTTAAGTATGCTCTGTGATTTCTGCTTCGGTGGAAAGTGCAGTTGGGGATCTGTATGGATCCCATACATATATATATATATATATATATATATATATATATATATATTTTTTATTTATTTTAATCACTTAGTCATATACCCATTAAATTGAAGAAAACATGATTGAGAATACATGCTCAAAACTCAAAGTATCAAAAAACATTTTTTTTTTGCAGTAGGTCAAGCCCCCTGCACACCCCTCCCCCACATGGGAGGCTATGCCTACAGCACCCCGTGCTAATTATATATGCCATCTCTGAGATTGCACTACAATAGGGAAAGGGCAAATTCCCTGATCCTAAATGTACCTACAGACAATCACAAAGCATTCTATAGCTATGTCAAGAATCTCAATGGCAACACTCAGATTGTGCTCTGAGTTACAGCACAATGGCACTAAATATACAGATCCAACTGATACTGCCAACATCCTGGCAGATAGGTTCAGTGCTAACTTTACCCCCTCTCACCCCTTAAAGAGCCCATCTCTATACCGGAAAAATGCAAAGTTCCTGTAATCACGGCTGCACAGGTAAAAACCACACTCTCCAAAGCCAAGAACACAGCATCCATGGGACCAGACAACATCCCAGGCAGCATTCTACATGAACTACAGAATGAACTGGCACCTCACCTTAGTACCATGTTCAATTATAGCCTCACCTCAGGCTTTGTGCCTGCTGAATGGCACACAGTGACGGTTATCCCACTCCACAAGGGGGGAGCCACCATGACCCCCAGGAACTACCACCCCATTAGCTTGATGAGCCTGGTCTGCAAGGCCATGGAACGTATCATCATGGAACTTATAAACAAAGACACTGGTAATCTCCAAACTCTGGACCCCACCCAGTTAGGGTTTGTAAAAGGCAGATCATGTCTCCTAAACCTGATAGACTTCTTTGAAGCTGTTGATGAGGGTGAGGTAGTTCACACAGCCTATCTAGATCTTGCCAAGGCTTTCGACACCATCCCCCACTCTGGAATTATAGATAAACTCACTAAACTAGGTATAAATCCCTATGTCACAAGATGGGTTGCCAAATGGCTCACTGACAGAAACCACACTGTGAAAGTAGCAGACTCCAAATCCGACTTCAGACCAGTGACAAGTGGAGTACCACAGGGTTCAGTCCTGGGTTCTCTCCTGTTTGGTATCTACTTCTCTGAAGTACAGGCTAACACAGAAGGCCTTTGGATAATGAAGTTTGCAGATGACTGTAAACTAGGAGCCATAACTGAAACTCCTAATGATGTGGACATCCTACAAAAGGGCCTCACTGAGACAGATGCCTGGTGTCAAAGCCATGGTCTCAAGCTCAATGGCAAAAAGTGTATTGTCATCCCATTTGGTAAAAACTATGTACCCATGAACTACCACATAGATGGTAATCTACTTAACACCAAAAGTGTGTTAAGAGTCCTTGGGACACAGGTGGGCAGTAGTCTCTCCTTTGATAATCACATTGCCACAGTAGTCAGGAAATCCTTCTACATGGCACACCTCATCACAGAAGGTTTCTCATCCAGAAAAAAAGAGGTCATTGTTCCCCTCTACTCATCACTCATTAGACCCATTATAGAGTACAATGCCTCTTTTGGCATGTACCTCACAAGACATCTCCAACAACTGGAAAGGCTGCAGAAATACCTAACAAAGAGGATTACCAGCCTCAAACAGATGCACTATGCAGACCATCTCAAAAAACACCAGCTTTACTCCATCGCATATCGCCTACTCAGAGGTGATCTCTGCCTAACATACAAAGCTATGTCAAACCCAGAGCTGTTGGACATGCTCCACTTAAAGAAATCTCAATCCCTCCGAGCTACACGCTCTAGGGACCTAAACCTTGTCACCACAATAAACAGAACATGCCAGAGGGATAGATTCCTGTCCCAGAGACTTCCCATACTCTGGAGCAGACTACCTGTCTATGTCAAACAAAGCTCCTCATTAGCACTCTTCAAGAAAAATCTTGATGATTGGATGGGAAATAGGAAAGTCACCCCGGGGATCACTTCTGTGGCTCTGCTCAACAGTGGCACAGGAAAATAATTTTCTTGGGTGGCAAAAGCCAAGGTACTTTTTTGGCTGGGCTTGTATAGGCCCCAGAGCCGATAGCCTAGTACCTACCTATGAACCTATAAACCTATGAACCTCACCCTCTCACAGAAAAATAATCCTGTATATGCAAATTACCTGATTTTTGATCACATATATCAGTTTATTTACAAAAGTGGAAAACACAAAGAAAAAGGAAATCCCACCAAATAAAACTTGCCTTGTGTGCAATTTAAGAAAAGCACACATACACACACACGCGCACACACAGACACACACACACACACACACACACACACACACACACACACACACACACACACACACACACACACACGCACACACACACTCATAAAAACATAAAAGCTTTCATCTAACTGACTGTCACTAAGGACACAGACTTCTTCAGACTAAAATTGTGGTGAAATAACAAGAAGTTAAAAACATTTAATTATTTTCTTCTTCTTTCAGCTGCTCCAGTTAGGGGTCGCCACAGTGGATCAGCTGTTTCCATTTCTTCCAGTCCTCTGCATCTTGGTCTGTCACACCAACCACCTGCATGTCCTCTCTCACCACATCCATAAACCTTATCTTAGGCCTTCCTCTTTTCCTGTTACCTGGCAGCTTCATCCTTAGCATCTTTTCCCCAATATACTCTGCATCCCTCCTCAGCACATGTCCAAACCAATGTAATCTTTTCTCTCTGGCTTTGTCTCCAAACCTTCCAACCTTGGCTGACCCTCTAATATACTTATTCCTAATCCTGTCCATACTCATCACACCCAGCGCAAATCTTAACATCTTCAACTCTGCCATGTCAAGCTCTGACTCTTGCCTTTTTGTCAATGCCACTGTCTCCAACTCATATAACATATCTGGTCTCACTACCCTCATGTAGACCTTCCCTTTCACACTTACTGGTATTCGTCTGTCACAAATTACTCCTGGTACTCCTCTCCACCCACTCCATCCTACCTGTACTCTCTTCTTCACCTCTCTTCCACACTCAATATTACTCTGAACTATTGATCTCAAGTATTTAAACTCATCCACCTTCGCCACCTCGACTCCCTGCATCCTTACCATTCCTCTATCCTCCCTCTCATTCACACACATATATTCTGTCTTAATCCTGCTGACCTTCATTCCTTTTCTCTCTAGAGCATATCTCCACCTCTCCAGGGTCTCCTCCACCTGTTCCCTACTCTCACTACAGATCACAATGTCATCTGCAAACATCATAGTCCATGGAGACTCCTAACTGATCTTGTCTGGCAACCTGTCCATCACCATTGCAAATAAGAAAGGGCTCAGAGCTGATCCTTGATGTAATCCCACCTCCACCTTAAATGCATCCGTCACTCCCACCGCAGACCTCACCGCTGTCACACTACCCTCATACATTTCCTGTACCACTCTTACATACTTCTTTGACACTCCCGACTTCCTCATACAATACCACAACTCCTCTCTAGGCACCCTGTCATATGCTTTCTCTAAGTCCACAAAGACACAATGCAACTCCTTCTGACCTTCTCTGTACTTCTCCATCAACACTCTCAGAGCAAACATCGCATCTGTAGTGCTCTTTCCTGGCATGAAACCATACTGCTGATTACTAATTATCACCTCCCTTCTTAATCTAGCTTCCACTACTCTTTCCCATTATTATGTGACTAATTCTCATGATTCAACATTTAAAGGCTCTCTGCCTTTTTAAATAACTTTTTAAATTAACGGCTGAATTCAATACGTCTGTCACTGGTACCTAATAATATCTGCTACTTGTATTTAAGATATTTCAAATAATCTTCCCTGCTCTCCCCTCTAACATTGTGTTCTACATGATCAAGCATGCTAAACAAAAACTTTTTAAAGTTTGTGTACTTAATGTAAGGTTCGTGCAGCGCATTAAGGTCTTTGCTTTTAATGGCATGAACATATTCTCTAATTATTTCCTTTGACATCCGGTTAGATTTACCAATGTAAAACATGTCACAGGTGGAGCATATTACTATGTAAACTTTAAAAAAATGAATGGCAGGAAAAATGCCCCAGAGGAACATAGATCATGGCTGTATTGGCACACTAAGGTCTTTGTTTTTAATGGCATGAACATATTCTCTAATTATTTCCTTTGACATCCGATTAGTTTTACCAATGTAAAACGTGTCACAGGTGGAGCATATTACTATGTAAACTTTAAAAAAATGAATGGCAGGAAAAATGCCCCAGAGGAGCATAGATCATGGCTGTATTGGCACAAAAACTGTGTAAAGTGTCTTAAGTGTAATATCTACACAGATATTATGCCAGTACAGCCATGACCTATGCTTCCCCAGGGCATTTTTCACGCAGTTCATTTTTTAAAGTTTAAATGGCAATATGCTACAGCTATGATATGTTTTACATTGTTAAAACTAATGGGATGTTAAAGGAAAGAATTAGATAGCATATTCATGCCATTAAAAACAAAGACCTTCTCTGGTGGGATTTCCTTTGTCCCCATGTGTTTACATTTTAGGGATTTTATTTTTATTGACATTTGTGGAAGCTCCAGAAGTATTTATTTCAGTTACTTCTTCAATATGTCAGCAAGTGCTTCCTCTGGGATTGAACGGAATGATGCTGAGACTTTGGATCTAAGCATATCCTTTTTAACATTCACAACACTGCTCCACAAAAAAAGTTGTCCTTATTTTCCCCCTAATACCCAGTGGAAACAAAATATTGTGGCAGTGTAGGCTCATGCAATTGACTTGTTACAATCTCAGGTAAAACACAAGTAGTACATCTTGAATGTGAACATGATGTAGTAAAATGCTGTTTATGCTTGCCAAAGAGGGATGTCCACAAAGTTCCACGACAATGCTTCTGATGACAAACAAGATAATATACAAAGATTATACTAATTAGTGTCTAAGAAGTTCCTGGATTTTCAAAACACTCTATGGTTAGATATTACTTAGATTTCATTGTACATCTTCATTGAAACAGAATTATCTGTTGTAGAATGCATTGTAGCTTCTGGAATGGCATAGAGGTATTTCCTCATAAGAGTAAATTCCTATAAATTCCTTTTAGCATTCCAGGCCCTTTAAACAAACGTACTTGCCTGTTTTATAGCTGTGCTAGTCAGAAATGAACAAAAGAAAAGAGCGTTCATATACTAATATGTACCTTCCTCCACTCCAGTTACGATGGAAGCAAAGTTGTCATCCAGCAAGATCATGTCAGCTGCCTGTTTGGATACGTCTGATCCAGCAATACCCATAGCTACACCAATGTCTGCTTTTTTCAGGGCAGGGGAGTCATTTACGCCATCACCTGTAACAGCTACGATAGCACCCTATGAAAAAGGGATTTGAAAATGTGCTCTGTTATTTTTAAGAACAAACTAGTATCGATTTATATAAATAATCAACAGTGTACTGATAATTCCAACAATATGTCTAATCTGCAACTGTGTTACTTCTGTCTAAATATGTCACATTGTAGCCAGCAGAAACATTTTAAAGCTATAGACTATGTAAAGTGATAACTAGAAAATGAATACAATGGTTTTACTTAATGTACGTCCTGCAAACGATCATGTTCACCATGTCCCCTCTTCCTTCATTATTCTTGAATAAAACTGTCATACAATTTTAAACATTTATGATTTCATAAAATACTAACCATGAAAAAAATCAATATCCCAGTGTGCTTTCACCCCTCCCCCCCCAAATTGTGATGGTGTTATCTTTATACAGCTACAGTATGTTTTCATAAAAATAAAAATTGTAGCAGCACATATATATGTATATATTTAATTTTGCAGTTTTATTCAATCATATTTATAAATCCAAGTAATAAAAACAAAATTCTGCTTACAAAGTCTGGGTAGAATTATTACTCAATCAACTCCAAAGACTATAATCTGAACAATGAACTTCAAGGCAGATCATATGGTCAAAAGAGTGCATGAGGTCTGAATGTCTATCATTATAAAATGCCTCAGTAGAGATAAAAGGAAAGTATCATTTTCTGCTCATGGAATTTAGTACTGCTTTCTAACTTCTGTAGAAATATTACTAACTGCAACTAATATGGAAAATGCAATAGTGCAGCCTGTTCTTTTGCTGCAGAAGCCTAGTTATATACTGTAATGTTTACTCAGATTTATAAATATGATTGACTAAAACTAGCACACCCAACATTATTCACAGAGCTAGTGCTGCCTGATTTTACTCCTATTCTCCATCCCTATCACCATAATGGACCACTTCCATCTAACGGACAGCGTCCTCTCAACATATGGGAACCCCACAAATCCTGTGCTGAAACTCTACTCACACTCTCTCACTTAAAGATGGAATTATATCCCTCTGCAAATTAGATCTACCTCTAACCTCTCCATCTTCATACAACTACTAAAGGTTTACCTAAATAAAACCTGGCTTTGCTCCTACAGTACCATTGGAAGAACTAGTCCCTCATGCCTTCTACCACCAGTATAATTTGACTATGTTCAAGAGAGAAGGAATTAGTAAAATCTATTTCTTAGACAAAGATCAAATATATTTTTGTCAATGCTATATTATCTAGTCATCTCCATCCCAAAGAGTATACTCACTGTGTTTAATATCATTTCGCTGAGATGCAACTTGCGAATACTTTGTCTACTGATAAGTTCTTTTTCAACTTGCTATATCTGTCCAAATATCTTTAGCATGCATGTAGAGGTTCACACTGCATGAGATGAAGCTGAATTTTTACTTATTTAATATGTCATTCTTCTGTATTATGCTTTGTAATAACCTTATTTTAACTGTAACTATATTATGTCAATGTGGAGCTTTTCTTCCCAGGCCTCCACTGAAAATAGGATATTATCTCAGTTGGACTTTCCTGGTAAACAAATGTCAACTAAATAAATAAATAAAATGTGCCTATGTGTTTTGCACATTGGAAAACAGGGTCCAGTCCTACCTGCATACAGATAGTGCCATATGACTGCCAGTGAGCAAATAAAATCAATTTACATTGGGGACCTCTGCAGATTCAGGTGCTCACAACATTCTGATGTGATTACAACTTCTCTTATTCCCTAAGGTATATATTTCACTCATTGTCACATTTTCTGTAAATATTTGGCCCAAAGTTGTTTCCAGATATTAAAGAATGGCATCAGGTTATGACATTTAAATCCTCTTGCTTTGTAGTCATTTCTCTATTTGCACTAAAATGGGATCTCCACATGTCCTGTTTTCCAGAAAATTCTAATCTAACAATTTGATTTACTTCTGCTTTGCATCCAAATATACCCCCCTTCCATATCTACTTTCATATGTCACTTTTGTTTATTACAGTCACTAAAGAAAAATTGTACCCTCCAATGTTGTTAAACTTATCCTGAAATTATTTTCTTCTTTATAATGTCACCTAGATCTTTAGTGCTCAAAATGTCTTTAGCTCCTTGCAGATTTTTTTTACATTTTCAACACTTTTCTTCCATAGATCATGAAGGTCATCACATTTTTTTTCTATTCACAGTCTTATGCTGTTCAAAAAGAAAATTGTCTTAGACTCCATAATCTAGGCTACACAACAGAAATACTGTATTTATTTTAATTCAATGCCAACAACAATTGTAGATTGAAAATTGAATTGAGCTGTCTAAAATGCTTTGACAATACCAGAGGGTGTGTGACCTATAATATTAGACTACACGGAAGTGAGCTATAGGTGGAATGGGGTAGAGAAAAAAACATGTCAGAAAGGAATCTTATGGGTATGGTATTGAAAGGTTAGCTTACCAAGTAACATCACTGTAGTGGCTATAATATATGAATCAAGAACAAAGAAAATTGTAATGAAAAGTGACATAGCTCCTTGCTATAAGCAGTGAATATGACAAAGATGCGAGAATATGATAAATACTGGAATCAGCAAACTGCAGCTTTCTGTGAGAATATGAAAGGAATTAAATGGCAGCATGATTACTATTGGGTCACTCTAGGTGTTAGGTCATTATGTACTAACATCAAAAGAAAATGGGGTTTGGACGCTGTTATTAACATGGCTTGAGAAGGTCCATGCATCTCTTTTCTTATTAAAATCTTAGAATTCTGCCTTATGCATAATTATTTTTCTTTTGGGAATGAGATTTTTTTTGCAAAAGAAGGAACTGCAATGGATGCTCATCAGACCCCTTCCTATGCCATTATTTTTATGGGAGAATTTGAAAAAAAGTTTATATATCCCATAATATTTTTTTCTAAGAATGTAGTCACATATAAATGATATATTGATGGGTTTGAGTTTATTTGTAAAAGAAATGAGTTACAATTTGGTGATTTTTTTGGATGAATTAAACATCAATCGGCATGGTTTAAAATTTACATATGTATTGAATAGATGTATAATCCAGTTTTTGGATATGGAATTGTATGCAAGAAAGGATGAGTCAATATAATATAAACCATACAGGAAGGCAACGGCAGGGAATAATTTTTTACATGCCAGCAGTATGCACCCCCTCCCCACGTGATTAGTTGTTTTCCTTATGGTGAATTTAAACATGTTTACCAACACATTAGATATACAATTATTGCACAGAAATGTAGCTGAAGTGAGAGGGAAATAATTGGGCAGAGGGTTTTCTTCAGATATCCTAGATAAAGCTAGAAGAAAGTTGGATGCAAGCATAGGTAATGGGAACATAATAAGGTGGAGAAGTGATTATTTAAAAGCAAATGCAGTAAAAGAGGAAGAACAAGAAAGTAATATTTATTTTGTCACCAAATATTCTTCCTTTTCTGATATTTTAAGAACCTTTGTGAATAATTTATGCCCTGTAGTTTGTCATGATGACATGGTGGACAGATTGTTTCCCAAACAGGTAACCTTTTCTTATTTACTTCCACACAGTAGGAAACAAAAGGTTGTTTTGCTTGCAGGCAATGTAAGATATGTGAAAAGATCAGACATTTGTCAGGTTCAAAGAAAAAAGGGAGACACTTCATTTCCTTTCAAAGGTTTAGTTGTGATTCGTGAAGTGTGTTTACATTATTGGATGGGGTTGCACACCTATTAAATGGCGTGTGGGGCAAATTATAAGGAAGTTAAAATTGTGTGTGTTGGAGCATGTTGGGGGTGTTAAAAACATTAATTTGAATACCCTGTTGCTGCCCATTTTTACTGAGTTCATGGTGGTTCAGGTGACAGTCTTTTTCTTTAGTGCATTGGCAAAACCACAGTTATCTAGAGGGGATGATTTTGCTTGTAAACCTTTACAGTTAGAAAGTCAGCTAATTCTTAATTACACAACAATGCAACCTAGGGCCTGAATTTAGAAGTCAACTGAACTTTTAAGGCTTTCGTAGTATATTTGAAGCATTAAAAAGTGAAGTTGTATGTATTTTTTAACATTGTATATGTTAGAAATTTTGTATGGATATGTTTCGGGTTATGTATTATGCACTTTATAATCAGTGAAGTGTAGTATGATGGTTTGATTGTTTAATGTTTTTGGTTACTGATAATTCAATTAATCATGTGTTCTGATTTGCATAAAACGGTCTGTTTGGTGCAAGGATTTTATTCTTAGAAGGCGAGAAAGGGCAAGGTACCAGAAGCACCAGCAAGGAAACATTAGAAGTAGAGAGAACAGTGTGGCTCCACGGTGTTTTTTTTTCAAATATGCAAGAACCCAAGGGAAAACCATACTCACTGTCCTAGGAGCTACTAAGAGACCTGATATATGCACCTCATTACCATAAATAGTAAATATGAATGAAAATGCAACAACCCATAGGAAACCCAGTGGCAAAGAAGCAACTAAGAGACTGAATATATGCATCTGCTTGCCATAGATAATATGATGGAGGCAACAAACAATTTTAAGTCCACTGATACAGAAGCAACTAAAAGAGTGGATACATGCATCAGATTCAACTGCCTCAGGAAAACCCTCTAACACAGGATCTACTGAGAGAGTGAACATAACAAAGAAATGGTAGTGTGACAGATGGATCCATTTCTGTTGTGGTGATTAAATTACACATAAATGCAGGCTCCTGTCACTGAAAGAAAGGAACAAAAGGGACAGATACATTATATAGACTCACTATGGAGTATCTAAATGTTAGGCAGCATACCATCAATTCACAAAGTGCCGTAACAGGCATGACTGTATCTTCATTGCAAAAGTACTTACAATAATGTTTTAGTCCTATGCACAGCACGGAGAAAAAATTACTGGCCATACTCCAAGAGTTTGGTTTTCATCAAGTAATAATATTGTTGACCATAAGAAACAAAAATGGTAGCAATGCTCCAATATGAGTGTAGCATAAGTTCTCATAAATAATTGTATCTCACAGCGCACAATAAATAGGTGCTTGGTGTAAAAAAAAATGAATGAAAGAGAATTAAAAACAGAAATAGCAAGTTAAAGGCAGGAGGTATAGTGCAAATGTTGAATAAAACCATGTTTAGCTGTGAAAAGCTACTCATAAAATAAAAACATTTTTGATTATGACAGAACATTTTAAACCAGTTACATCTACAGCTCTAAGATCTCAAGAACTAATTTTTCATTTGTACATCTGCACTATACAGCTGTATGGGACAGTCAAACAAATACTCCTTTTCACGATTTTCCTGTTTCATAGATTTGTGTCATAGTCTAAAAACAATGCTATATTTTTATGCTACCAGCATTTTGTTTTTCCAAACACTTGGAACTGGGGAACAAATATTCACCCATTATGAAGTTTTTGTCTGTGGACAAACGTAATACACAAAACATTGCTGTAAGCATAAATAGCAAAAATTACTTACATGTAAGAAAATTGCTGCTACATGAAGGCAGAATTTATGGATATGATTCTAGTCTTCTGAGTATGAATTTTCAAATGTTATGCAGTGTGCTCACACATAATTAGTTGCAGATCACTTCCAAAAAAAAAAAAACCAATGACTATAGATCCAAAGGGTCAACTCAGTTTAAGAGGAAGGAAAGAGAGGACAAAGTGGCAGCCGTGACACTCACCTAGTGAGACAACATTCAGGGCTACAGAAACCTTGCTGTAAATAATTTATGCTAAAATATTCAGTAGTGCAGACAATTATATTAGAGCTTGCCTGTAACACATAGTGCTTTTGCATTTATTGAGTGAATAAAATATATACTTAAGTGATGAAGAATCAAGTACCTGTCTCTGGCAGCCTTCCACAATAATCAGTTTCTGTTGTGGGGAGGTTCTTGCGAAGACGATTTCTGTATGATTCTTTAAGATATCGTCTAACTGTTCACTATCCATGCTTTTCAAATCTGATCCATGAACCACGCAAGCCTTTGCTTCTCTGAATTAAATGGAAATTTTAGTTTCAGTCAGACAATTAGGTATGCTCATGCCACAGACATGTTTTTAAAAATCTTCAAGACTAAACAACAGTAACTATAACAGATGAACACGGTACCTTATAGTAACTATAAGAGATGAAAGTGGTAACCTTTGCATTTTATTCTGTAGAATACTAGTCAATGTTGCCTGATTTATGTACTGCTCATTTGCCTACATTTGGTTTTAGACTGAGTCGACTTAACTCTGAAAAGAATGTTAAAATGTATCCTTATAAATTGATGAATCCAAAAAGATGGCTCGCACCAGTTGCAGGCAAACGTTTTATTCAAAACAGTAGTGAAAGCTTGTAAGCACTTTCGTCCCAAGTTTAAAACAATACAGGAACTTCATCAGACAAGCTAAAAAGAGCTAAAGCTGCATTTAAATAAAGCAAGGCATATTGCACCATTTCCTCTTTGCAAACTTAAAGAGAAATCATGCATTTAATCAAAGGCTATGGTCCTGGATATCAAATGTAAAAATGTTATGTTGTTACACAGTGTAAACTTAAATTACTAGTGTAGTGTTTAAAAACATATAATAAAGGCATATTAGAACATATTAAACATTTCATAAATATACATATATGATTATACTGGTGCTTCAAAGGGCATGAAGTTAAGCACTCATAACATACAAGTTCCGATGTGCAAAAGAGTTCAAATTAAAAAAATGTATCAACATTTATCATACCCATTCAGTTTTAACTAATATACTTTCACATCTCTAAAGTATGTCATCATACTGAAATGGGCAAGGCTAAAAATAAAAAAAAATAAAATAAAATAAAACTGCACTGAATGCACTGTGTTCAGGTCAGTAGGTCAAGATGCAAACTTGTGTGTGCATGTATTCTAAGTTAATTCTAGGTTCATAGTCACATGAATTGTTATAAAGCAATGGATGTCCACATTTGAGAACAAAGGGATGTCTTGTCTATTTAACGCCTTAAGCTTTAAAAGGCTAGATATAGATAAGTGATCGTTTAAGCCTGGCCAGTGTGTGGAATCTAGCCTGATCTGCCAAAATAATTTGGCTTTTTCTAACAGGTAAGACCAGGCTCCTCATCTTAATGAAGGAGATATGGTGTCCAACACAACAAACTTGAATTTGTGGTCAATGTATTGATTAATGTGTTTTTCCAGAGCATTGACTACACAATGGTCTCTTATGTTTCAAAGGTGTTCCCCTACTCTACGTTTTAGTTTCTGCTCCGTTTTGCCAATGTAAAAACATGGGCAAAACTCACAGAGGGCACAATAAACTACCTTCTCAGAATTACAGTTGAATTTGTCCTTAATCCTTAATTTCATGCCGTTTATAGTGGTTTCATTTCCCTCTAATATGTAAGGGCAAAACTTACATGAACCACACTTGTGCATATAGCTTGCCTTATGTGGTTTGTCTTGGTATTCTAGCAGGGATTTTATGTTCTGCCCTTTACGGAAAACACAAGTGGGTTTGTTCCCCAAAATGGTTCTCAAATCTGTTTCATTTGTTAACAGTTTCCAGTTCTGTTCTAGGATGTTCTTAATAGAGTAGGCGTCAACTGAAAAGGCAGTAAGAAAACAAGATTTAAACAAGCTAGTATCATTTGTCTCTGTCGGTGAGACAACTACATTTGAGGTAGATTCAGTCATTACACTCTTGGTGGAATAAGGGATGGAATGGTCACTATGGGGCATTTCAGTGTCCAGGAGGGGAGTAAAGTAGTTGGCTCTAAACCTAGCTTCTTCTTCAAGAACAAGAGGAATTTAAAGCAAATGTTGTGTCATCGACCTCTTAGTTTTTCCAAAGCACGTGTATCAGGTTTACATATTAACACAGAACCATGTAATATGTGTGGTCAATGTGGTTTCATTGACACAAGGGACACTTTTGTACACCCACACACTCAAGAGAAGTTCACATTTCATACATCAACAAATTGTCAGAGTGAGAACTTAGTCTATCTTGCTAGATGTGTCTCTTGTGAAGCTTTGTATGTAGGGAAGACTAATAGGAAGTTACGGGAGCATATGAGGGAACATATATACCATATACGTATGGGTTCTGAGTCAAATGTGTTGGCAAAACATAATATGAACTTTGGTCCCTCACACACATTCCAGTTTTCTGTTATACAGTATGTCAAAATTAATCCACGGGGTGGTGACATTAGGACACACTCAGAGGAATGTGAATTGAAATGGATCATCAGACTCAGGGCTGATAAGGCTCCTGGGCTTAATGATAACGTATAACTCAAACCTGTTCTTCGGAATAGAAGATTAGTTGTTAAAGCTAGACACTCTAGTGCTGGCCACGATGGTTCTGTATAGTACTTATGCACTATGTGTCTTTTATGCATCCACTGTTTAGAGTTTTTTATATACATGTTTTAATATGTTTTTATACTTTTTATATTTTTATTGCTTATATATTTTATTATATGTTATGTATAATATAATGTTTGTAAAATTCGTCCTTCACGCTTCATCACTTTGTATATTTGTTAATTAGAATTTAATGTGACGTAAGGAATGCTTATCCAATAGATATCTTTGGGATACTATTTAATTCACTGTTTTGAACCTCTGTTTATTGTCTGATGAAGCCTGGTTGGTGAAAGCGCTTACAATTAAAGTTTGGACTGTTTACAGAAGTCCGTGTCTTTATCATCTTTATTTATCCATTTGAATACGTTCATCTTGCTTGGACTGCATTAATTTCTGTTTATTTGGCATTGCGAGCTGTGTTTAACTTCTGTGGATGGTATATACATTTTTTCGATTGTTAGTAAGAAAACAAGATTTAAATAAGCTAGTATAATTTGTCTCTGTCGGTGAGACAACTACATTTGAGCTAGATTCAGTCATTACACTCTTGGTGGAATAAGGGATGGAATGGTCACTATGGGGCATTTCAGTGTCCAGGAGGGGAGTAAAGTAGCCACTCTCTCGTTTAACCAGGACTTCATTTTTAATGTTGTCATCTAGGTTTTGTGGATAACCTCTTCTGAGAAACATGTTACACAAGTTGTCACATTCATCCAAAGAGGCCCCTTTTAGTGAGGTCATTCTGGCTGCTCTAACAAATTGGCCTTTCAAGACGCCCCTTTTCTGTGTAAAAGGGTGGCAGCTGGTAAAATGTAAGAAATTGTTAGAGTATGTACTTTTGCGGTAGATCTCAGATGTGAATCTCTTGTTGACTATGTCTTTTTTAAGTAGTACATCTAAATAGGCTATTTGTGTCTCACTGATGGTGTGTGTGAATCTTAAAAAAGAAGTTAAACTATTAATATATTCCAGAAATTGGTCAATCTGCTGTTTAGGACTATCCCAAAGAATAAAAATGTCGTCCAAATACGTGTGTACATGTGACAGAATGGAAAAAATGAGGATTTAATAAGACATTTTTTCTTCCATTGTATCATTACAATGTTGGCGTACATGCCCCCACATGCTGAGCCCATGGCCACACCTTCATTTTGGACATAATAGTTCTTGTCAAATAAAATGAAGTTGTTTTTCAGAATTATGTCCAATAACTGTTCAAATGTGTTGGTTCTGTCCTGACTTATCCCTTTGTCTGTCAAGTATTCACAAAACCATTTTGTCCCCACATCATGTGGGATAACAGTATAAAAGTCCCTTACATCCACTGTGATAAATGTGTAATGCTTATTAAACTGTACTGAACTGATTTTCTTCAAAACGTCCCAGGGATCGATGCAAAGTAAGGGTTCGGATTTTAAAATACCCTTAATTTCCAAATCCAGAAATTTTGCCAATGGTTGGGTAATAGAACCCCTAGCATCAACAATGGGGCATAAAGGGGGTTGGTGTATGTCCTTGTGGATCTTAGGAATGCCAGATATTGTTGGGGTAATCGGATAGTTGGCAGATAAGTATTAGTGTTCTTCCATACTAATTAGGCCATCTATAAACAGATCTTGTAGGTGGCCCCTAAAATTACGATAAGTACCATTCAACTCATTTAAGGAACTATGAGTGTATGTAGATGTATCCAAAATTTCTCTCATTTTTCGCTCATAATCATGCTTCCACATAAGGACAATACCAACCCCTTTATCCGGCTTCATTACTCTAAGGTTGGTGTTGAAATACAAATAGTCTAGTTCCATAATATCTTCAGCACATAAATTATTTTTAACTTTATTCCTATTAGCATTTACAAATGGGTTGTGATATCCAGCTCACACACACATTCAAACGTGTTGAGGGTGGGAACAACTGGAGGGTTATAAGTGTTAGAAACCTTCAACGGGTGTATGATATTATCCACACCTTGGAATAGTAGATTTAAATTTAGTTTTCTAACATATTGTTTTAAATCCACAATGGTATTCACAACATTAGCAGACCTATTAGGGGTAAAAGTAAAGCCCTTAGCCAACACATTACATAAGTGTGCATTAATGTCCAAATCTTGGTGGCCAGGATAACTTTAACATATGCTTCTAACATATTGTTTTAAATCCACAATTATATTCACAACATTAGCAGACCTATTAGGGGTAAAGGTAAAGCCCTTAGCCAACACATTACATAAGTGTGCATTAATGTCCAAATCTTGGTGGCCAGGATAACTTTAACAACAATGGTAATGAGTCTTTTTTAGGGGAAGACCAACTCGCTCCGAGAAGATCGGAACAGATAAGGAACCAGCAGAATCAGAGAGCCTCATACCAAACGAGACAACAAATGGACAATTACCAGCAAGGATACAATGGAAGGAACAGGGGACATTACAGGGGTGCATGGAGGGGGAGACATGGGAGGAATTAACATCTGAACAAACTCCTTGCACAGAAATAGACACACGTGAATTTATGCTACCCCCCCTTATCAGTTCTCTTGAACACAGAAGGGGATTTTAAGGTATACAACTACACAGATTTAGACATTAATGTACACTTATGTAATGTGTTGGCTAAGGGCTTTACCTTTACCCCTCATAGGTCTGCTAATGTTGTGAATACCATTGTGGATTTAAAACAATATGTTAGAAAACTTAAATCTACTATTCCAAGGTGTGGATAATATCATACACCCATTGAAGGTTTCTAGCACTTATAATCCTCCAGTTGTTCCCGCCCTCGACATGTTTCAACGTGTGTGTGAGATGGAACTGGATACTATTTGTGCACGGAGTGCCCATTGCCACTCCGTTGACTTGCCAATAAATAGAGTCTCTAAACATAAATATATTGTTCTCTAATACTAGGTGCAAAAGTTCTCTAATTTGAACCAACTTATTCCCACCAAGACGAGAATTTAATTCTGCATATTTTATGGCATAATCTATGCTTTTATCATTCGGAATAGCCATAAATAGTGAGACTACATCTAACGTGACTAACAAAAAATGTTTCCTTGATGTTAACTGTGAAGTATGCAAGTAGAGATCCTTAAGAAAATGTTCAGTGTCTCTTAATATGTATTTTGAATTATCCAAAAT
Source organism: Protopterus annectens (assembly GCF_019279795.1). Classification (NCBI taxonomy): domain Eukaryota; kingdom Metazoa; phylum Chordata; order Ceratodontiformes; family Protopteridae; genus Protopterus; species Protopterus annectens. The sequence continues at coordinate 731,197,679 of NC_056743.1, forward strand.
ATATCTTAACATTTTTTCAATATATATAGAGACAGGTTCAGTAACCCATTTGGTCCCAGCTATGATTGGTCTCATGGGAGGATTTGAACTATCCTCATGCACTTTTGGTAGGCCTTGTATCAAAGGAATAAGGGGATTTACAACAATAAAATATTGACATAAATTCGCATCAATAATTCCTTGATGGTTAATTTCTTTAACTTTGATGGCTACGTCTTTCATTACTTCATTAACTCTCCCTCTTGTAACTATAGTGTAAAAAGTATTGTCACTCAGCATCATATACATAGCAGCATCATATCTTTCTCTATCTAAAACTATCTGTCCACCTTTGTCAGCAGGTCGAATCATGATTGCCTGATTATTTTCTAAACCCTGGAGAGCTACATATTCAGTTTTACTTAAATTAAACTTTTTGGATATTGGATAATTCAGAATACATATTAAGAGACACTGAACATTTTCTTAAGGATCTCTATTTGTATACTTCACAGTTAACATCAAGGAAACATTTTTTGTTAGTCACGTTAGATGTAGTCTCACTATTTATGACTATTCCGAATGATAAAGGCATAGATTATGCCATAAAATATGTAGAATTAAATTCTCGTCTTGGTGGGAATAAGTTGGTTCAAATTAGAGAACTTTTGCGCCTAGTATTAGAGAACAATATATTTATGCTTAGAGACTCTATTTATTGGCAAGTCAACAGAGTGGCAATGGGCACTCCGTGCGCAAATAGTTATGCTAATGCAGTAATGGCCACATGGGAGACAGAACACCTGTTAGGAGGTCCCTTTAATGCCAATATTCTATTTTTTAAAAGATTTGTAGATGACCTTTTCCTATTATGGGAAGGTACACCTGATATGTTGTTAGAGTGTGTGAAATATTTGAACAACAGTACAGATTTTCTGACTTTTACAGTACAATGGTCAGATATAACTATTGATTTCCTAGATGTAACTGTGTACAAAGATGATAATGGCATGTTGAGCACTAAACTTTATAGGAAACCATGTAGAGTGAATCATTTACTCAACAGAGATAGTATGCATCCACAGTACATCTTTAGGAATGTTGTTCAAAATCAACTTTATTGGGCTTCTAGGTTAAACGTTAGTAATATAGACTTCCAAAAACAGGTATGCATTCATCATCTTCTTTCAGGTGTTCCCGTTAGGGGTCACCACAGCGGATCACTGGTTTCCATTTCTTCCTGTCCTCTGCATCTTGCTCTGTCACGCCAACCACCTGCATGTCCTCTCTCACCACATCCATAAACCTTATCTTAGGCCTTCCTCTTTTCCTGTTACCTGGTAGCTTCATCCGTAGCATCTTTTTCCCAATATACTCAGCATCCCTCCTCAGCACATGTCCAAACCAATGTAATCTTGCCTCTCTGGCTTTGTCTCCAAACCTTCCAACCTGGGCTGACCCTCTAATATACTTATTCCTAATCCTGTCCACCCTCGTCACACCCAGTGCAAATATTAACATCTTTAACTCTGCCACATCCAGCTCACACTCCTGCCTTTTTGTCAATGCCACTGTCTCCAACCCATATAACATAGCTAGTCTCACTACCTTCTTGTAGACCTTCCCTTTCACTCTTACCCGTTTGTCACAAATCACTCCTGACACTCTTCTCCACCCACTCCATCCTGCCTGTACTCTCTTCTTCACCTCTCTTCCACAGTCACCGTTACTCTGAACTATTCACCCCAAGCATTTAAACTCACCCACCTTTGCCACCTCTACTCTTTGCATCCTCCCCATTCTTCTATCCTCCCTCTCATTCACACACATATATTCTGTCTTAGTCCTGCTGACCTTCATTCCTCTTTGCTCTAGAGCATATCTCCATCTCTCCAGGGTCTCCTCCACCTGTTCCCTACTCTCACTACAGATCACAATGTCATCTGCAAACATCATAGTCCATGGGGACTCCTGTCTGATCTCATCTGTCAACCTGTCCATCACCATTGCAAATAAGAAAGGGCTCAGAGCTGCTCCTTGATGTAACCCCACCTCCACCTTAAATGCATCCGTCACTCCCACCGCAGACCTCACCGCTGTCACACTACCCTCGTACATATCCTGTACCACTCTTACATACTTCTCTGACACTCCTGTCTTCCTCATACAATACCACAACTCCTCTCTAGGCACCCTGCCATATGCTTTCTCTAAGTCTACAAAAACACAATGCAACTCCTTCTGATATTCTCTGTACTTCTCCCTCAACACTCTCAGAGCAAACATCGCATCTGTAGTGCTCTTTCCCGGCATGAAACCATACTGCTGTTCACTAATCATCATGTCCCTTCTTAACCTAGCTTCCACTACTCTTTCCCATAACTTCATGCTGTGACTGATCAATTTAATCCCTCTGTAGTTACTACAGCTCTGCACATCACCCTTATTATTAAAAATCGGTATCAAAACACTTTTTCTCCATTCCTCAGGCATCCTCTCACTTTCTAAGATTTCATTAAACAATCTGGTTAAAAACTCCACTGCCATTTCACCTAAACACCTCCATGCTTCCACAGGTATGTCATCTGGGCCAACAGCCTTTCCATTCTTCATTCTCTTCATAGCTATCCTTACTTCCTCCTTGCTAATCCATTGTACTTCATGATTCACTATCCCTACATCATTCAACCTTCTCTCCCTCTCATTCTCTTCATTCATCAACCCCTCAAAGTATTCTTTCCATCTCCTCAACACACTCTCCTCGCTTGTGAGTATGTTTCCCTCATTATCCTTTATCACCTTTACCTGCTGCACATCTTTCCTAGCTTGGTCCCTCTGTCTAGCCAATTGGTACAGGTCCTTTTCTCCCTCCTTAGTGTCCAACCTTTCATACAACTTTTCATATGCCTTATCCTTAGGCTTTGCCACCTCTCTCTTTGCCATGCACCTCATCTCCTTATACTCCTGTTTACTTTCTTCATCTCTCTGACAGTCCCACTTCTTCTTTGCCAACCTCTTTCTCTGTATACTCTTCTGTACTTCCTCATTCCACCACCTTGTCTCCTTGTCATTCTTCCTCTGTCCTGATGTGATACCAAGCACCTTTCTAGCTGTCTCCCTTACTGGCTCTGCTGTAGTTATCCAACTATTTGGTAACTCTTCACTGCCACCCAGTGCCTGTCTTAACTCATCACTGAACTCCATGTCACAATTACCCTTTTTCAATTTCCACCATTTGATCCTTGGTGCTGCACTCACACTCCTCCTCTTCTTCTTGATCACCAACGTCATCCTACAAACCACCATTCTATGCTGCCTAACTATACTTTCGCCGGTCACCACTTTACAGTCTCCAATCTCCTTCAAACTGGCCCTCCTACATAAGATATAATCCACCTGTGTGCATCTTCCTCCACTCTTGTATGTCACCCTATGCTCCTCCCTCTTATTAAAATACGCATTCACCACAGCCATGTCCATCCTTTTCGCAAAATCCACTACCAACTGACCTTCTGCATTCCTTTGTTTAACACCATACCTACCCATTACTTCCTCATCCCCTCTGTTCCCTTCACCAACATGCCCATTGAAATCTGCTCCAATCACCACTCTCTCACCCTTGGGTACAGTCATCACCACTTCATCCAATTCACTCCAAAATTTTTCTTTCTCATCCATTGCACACCCAACTTGTGGAGCATATGCACTAACAACATTCATCATTACACCATCAATTTCCAGCTTCATAAACATCACTTTATCCGACACTCTTTTCACCTCCAAAACACTCTTAGCATACTGTTCCTTCAAAATAACTCCTACGCCATTTCTCCTCCCATCCACACCATGATAAAACAATTTGAACCCACCTCCGATACACCTAGCCTTACTCCCCTTCCATCTGGTCTCTTGCACACACAATTTACCAACCTTCCTTCTGTCCATCATATCAGTTAGCTCTCTCCCTATACCCTTATTTTTCTGAGCCAGTGCAAGATAGAAGTAATTATAGAAGTAGAAGTTTCAATAAAGAACAGATGTCCTTGGCATATTCAAATAATATTCATCAGTATACTAGCATCATTAAGAAGAATTGCAGTATACTGACAACTAACCAACATGTCAGTAGATTCATAGATTCTGTCCCACAATTTGTCTTTAGAAATAAAAAAATCTCTTAAGAGACACCTATGCACTCCCAGAGATAATTATAATTTTAGAATACAAGGGATTATTAAGCCAAACCCCTGCTCTTTTTGTTCGTATATTAACAGTGGTACTAGTTTTTTACACCCAGATACAGGTGAAATGTTTAAATGTAATAATTTTAAGGCCACCTGTACAAGTATGCATGTAGTATACATGGCTGTGTGTAAAGTTTGCACAAAATGTTATGTCAGTAAAACCGACAGAATGCTGAAAGATAGGATTACAGAACACCTGTACCATATAGGCAAGAGAAGCATGTTTAATGCTTTGGCAAAACATGTTGTGAATACTGATGCCACCCATTGTTTTAGTTTTATGGTTATAGGTATGAATTTTGAAAGTAAAAGGAAAGTGATGTTAGGCTGAAAACAGAAGAGCTTGAAGCTCAATGGATTATTAAATTGAGAGCTAATGCTTGACATGGACTAAATGATTGCACTCCCTTGAGACCTACTTTGACATCTAGACCATTACGTAAAAAATAATAGGTCTGGATTTATTGTTTTTAATCATCATTTTTTACTAAGTTTTATATTTTACATAAAGTATATTCACAGTTCATTTCTTATGCTATGTTTCTTTAAGTTCTCAATATTTTTGTCATGTGATTTTAAACTTGTATTTAAATGGATGTGATTTGTATGTCTCTTGATCACACCTGATAAAGCCTATGATGAAAGCGCTTGTGTGTCTTATGGATTTTTCTGTTGCTCATTAAACTTTTTTACTACTTGGAACCTGGAGCCTTGCCTACGCTGGTTTCATATTTGCATTTTACTTGGTGTGAGCGCAGGCACCTGGATATCTTTGGTGGTTGTGTTAACAAATTGCACACTTAAATGCACACCCATTACAGTTGTCTGTATTTATTAGTGGAGTCTTTTGCAACATGTTTATAATCTTAATAACTAGATAATCTAATAAAAATGAACAAATTCAAATAATTCATCTTGGTATATTATCTTTGCTATTCATTTTCTGATTTTGTAAAGATATTAACTTTCATCCTCATGGATGGTATTGACTTGATAACAGATACAACAGAGTTCTCCACTAATACAAATAATAGGTACAGATATGATTCCAAGTTCCTCACCACTTTTACAAATTTACCACAACATGAAAGGATCACCCAGACATAATAATACAGTAATATGTTTGTTACATTTTTGTGTTATAAAATAGGTGTCTGTTAATAGCAAATGCATAAGCTATCTTTTGGCATGTGCATTTGTCAGTGTGATGACAAACAGTGGAAACGTCTGCAGTTAATTTCTTTAAAGCTATTAGGCAACCAACAATTACAATTGATTTTGGTAAGTTAGGAATGAAAGCACTTAATCCTTGGATGTTAATATATTAAAGATTTCGATTTTGGAGCTGGCTTTTGTGGGTTCTTTGCTGAAACACTGTGGTATTTGTTTTTCATCTGTTTGTGTTTTCTACTTTAAAAGTTTACATGATTTTGGTTAGTACTAACAAAAGTAAATTCTTAAGCTGTGACTGCATTTTAAGAAATTTTTCCTCACGTCTGTGTTCAGGTATCTTGGTAAGACTTTTTTTCAATTTTGTAGTGTTTACTTTATTACAGCTGTATGCTGTTCCAAAAGTAGCCACTGTAATAATACACAGATCCAAATGATTTGCTAAGTAATATATACATTTTTCTTACCTTGGGTCAATCTCTTTAACAGAAATATTCAGACGTGTTGCAATGTCTTCCACAGTTTCTGTACCCTCTGAAATAATTCCAACTCCCTTCGCAATTGCTTTGGCTGTAATCGGGTGGTCACCCGTGACCATAATAACCTACACAAAAAGTAGTTTAGGAGTTTATGAATTATTTGTTTCATTTTGTACATGACTCATTTGCTTATAGATATAGACTCACATTAACTTAGAATGAGCTTACGTAAGTATATAATGTGAGTGAATGAATGTTGTTCTATATAATGTGAGTGAATGAATGTTGTATATAATGTGAGTGAATCAATGCTGTTGTATATAATGTGAGTGAATGAATGTTGTTGTATATAATGTAAGTGAATGAATGCTCCTGTTGCTATATGACGAAATGATGCTAGGGTATGAGACTTAAAATGCCACTGACACTTGGGAATTCAATGACATGATCATGAAAACAGCTGTCACATTACAAGAACTAATAAGACATGCTAAGTTATAGTTACCAGACTTGTATAAAGATCAGTTAGAAAGATAAGGGTCTGCAGATTCCTACAATCAGAAAAAAAAGGCCAAAAGAAATGACAGGTATAGCTGATGACTGTAGGTTTCTCAGAAGTTCTTCATTACAATACCACAAATCCCTGTTAGACGTATGTTCTTAAAACAGTCACCATTTACTAGTGTATTTGACCTTAAAAAGTGCAACACTTGAAATCTCAAAGGTTTGATCATTCTGTGTAATTCTCAAAAGGGCATGTTTTTGATTATTTAACATCATAGTAACTGTTGCATTTTGTGCAGGGAACTTAATTAGTTACCCTTTCCCAAAGAAGTAGTTTTATTAAATAATTTCTTGTCACAAAAATGCATAAACTTTACATTTAAGATCATCAAGACCGTGTAATACTAATAGTGTGCATCTGATCATTTCTGTGTAGTGACTTCATAAACATCTTGCACTGTTTAGTAGTCTAGCCCAACTCATAGTTTTCTAGTAAAACACACTTTAGTTTCTGTTTATATACTGCTGCCACAGGACCTGCATTCCTATTTAGGATTTGGATAACCTGAAAACAGTACAAGAGAGAACACTGACATACACATCTGTGATTATGTTGAATTAATGCATATGTAATAAATTATAATGTTATATTTCCAGCACTAATCTCAAAAGTTGGTATTAACTAAACAAATACACATCTTGTATAATTTCTTGTACCGAAGAATGCAAACCAGTCTTGATAGCAGAGTAAACATATTTTACTTTGTTCAGTAGTTTCCAAAAAGTTGCATGAAAATTAAATAGCTTGTATATGAATATTTCTTTTATCTTTATGTATGAGTTTGTGTATTTGTGTTTGTACTTACAGGCAAATATCAAAAGGATGTTGATGAGTTGAGTTCCATTTAGAACAGAAGAATGCAGCTTATTATTAACTGCTTTTTAGAGGGCATAACTGGATAAACAGCTCTGTATGGATGAACCTCTGTTTTACACTGGTGAGAAATGTTAGCACTACATTTTCACCACTATGACAAAAGGTCAGTACTACATTTTCAAAAGAAGTTTCGACTTTCCAGGTAAGTGTTTTTTTCACAGTTTTTGTTAGCTTGTTTTTTTCTTTTTTCTTTTTGTATGCAAGAAAAAAAATACTAAGCATTTCCATACAAAATCTCCTCATAAAAGTTCACAACTAGCTTGCATGCTGTTATGCACATGCAATGATATAATATTAAAACATAAAAAAGTAAAGCAAGTGCCCAGAATTAGAATTCTTGATCTCTAAGTGGTAAAGAGGCCAGAAAATAATTCCTAGATGTTTCACAAGCCGTGTCTACATGAACATGTCCTTCTTTGCAGTACATGTTAGTGTCAATGACACTATGATGTTTTTTTTACTCAAATGATTTTTATTTTGATGAAATAGCACAATAATTTAATAGACTAATAAATAAAAAGTTACCCACCAAGGGATGAATGCTCCGTAGCCAATAGAACAAAAAGGAAATGTAATAAATAAAAACGCTCAGGAGCAACCCAGCACAGAGCAAAAGTAAAAGTTGTATGATATAAGGTAAACCAAATGAATGAGTTCCAAGTAGAGTAACAATCCTTTATTCCAGTCACATGTGAAGGTGAGCGCTTTCGCCAAAAGGCTTTATCAAACCATTAACAAACAAGTTACAGAATCAACTACTATCTGTTTTATAGCCAGCTGTTAATTAGGTAATTAATACCAATGATGTCATCACTCATCTTAAAATCATGCTCTAAATAAAATAACACTGGTGTGTTCTAAAGAGTACATTATAAACTCACATAATGGAACTTTATATGCATACAAATATATCACAATTACACATAACATAATTAAAAACATAAAATATAAAATGTGTACAACGATAACTAATGCACAAGATACACTGGTTCCCAGTTCTATTTAACTACTATTCCTATTTTTCAAAACTGGTCTCAATGGAATTTTATCGTTCAACCCTGGACTAACATGTGCTTTGAACTGAATTATCCATTTAATTTCTGTTCTTTCTGTATAATTCCTAACATCTCCCCCCCCTAATACTGGGGATATTCATCTGACGTACCATGAAACGGAATGTGTGTTCTATACCTGACTCAAGAGTATGTTTAGATAAGGCATTGGTGCTAGAATGGATACGTATCTGATATAAGTGTTCTCTTATCCGATCTTTAAACCTTCTTTCGGTTTTGCCTACATAAAATGCAGGACAACGTGTGCACAATGCCAAATAAACTATGTGTTCTGAGTTGCAATTAGCCACTACATTGAACTGGTAATGATGTGTTGTAACTGGATGAACAAACATATTATGCTTGTAAATATAGGGACAGAAATTACAGTTATTACATGGAAATGTACCAGTTCTATACCCTTCTACATAGACGAAGCATGCATCCGAAGTTTGTCTTTAATAATATTATTAAGGGACAGGCTGTTAGAGCATCTAGGCTTAATCCAACATGAGAGGGATATAATGAAGAACTCATAGACTTGAAAAGAAGGTTGTTATATAGATCATATAATGAGCGAGAAATAGATGACACCTATCAGAGCATTGAGGAACATAGAAATGAAAGAGCGAGTCCTTATTTTTCTGACTCTGGTAGTAAATGGTATGTCACATCATCTAGTCCTGCTATTCCAGGTAATGGAGCAAAGACAACTCAGAAATTTTCTATGTTTTATACTCATGACTTCGCAGACATTAGAGGAATTATTTATAGACACTGGCAAGTTTTGATGACCGATCCAGCAATTAAAGAAATAGTGGGAGAGAACCCACAATTCCTTTTTAAAAATAAGAAAAATTTGCATAGGATGCTATGCTATCCCAATGACAACACAGTTCTTAAACATTCCTGCAAAACTGGTACATTTCCATGTAATAACTGCAATTTCTGTCCCTATATTTGCAAGCATAATATGTTTGTTCATCCAGTTACAACACATCGTTACCAGTTCAATGTAGTGGCTAATTGCAACTCAGAACACATAGTTTATTTGGCATTGTGCACACGTTGTCCTGCATTTTATGTAGGCAAAACCGATAGAAGGTTTAAAGATCGGATAAGAGAACACTTATATCAGATACGTATCCATTCTAGCATCAATGCCTTATCTAAACATACTCTTGAGTCAGGTATAGAACACACATTCCGTTTCATGGTACGTCAGATGAATATCCCCAGTATTAGGGGGGGAGATGTTAGGAATTATACAGAAAGAACAGAAATTAAATGGATAATTCAGTTCAAAGTACGTTAGTCCAGGGTTGAACGATAAAATTCCATTGAGACCAGTTTTGAAAAATAGGAAGTAAGTAGTTAAATAGAACTGGGAACCAGTGCATCTTGTGCATTAGTTATCATTATACACATTTTATATTTTATGCTTTTAATTATGTTATGTGCAATTGTGATATATTTGTATGTATATAAAGTTCCATTATTTGAGTTTATAATGTACTCTTTAGAACACACCGGTGTTATTTTATTTAGAGCATGATTTTAAGATGAGTGATGACATCATTGGTATTAATTACCTAATTAACAGCTGGCTATAAAACAGATAGTAGTTGATTCTGTAACTTGTTTGTTAATGGTTTGATAAAGCCTTTTGGTGAAAGCGCTCACCTTCACATGTGACTGGAATAAAGGATTTTTACTCTACTTGGAACTCATTAGTTTGGTTTACCTTATATCATACATCTTTTAGTGTTGGAGGCTGCATTTTATTTGGATACTTATATGTTGGAGACTTTGTTCTGCGCTGGGTTGCTCCTGAGCATTTTTATTTATTACAATAATTTAATACATTCATAACATTCAATAACTATTTACAGTATTTACATTCAGCCTGACAAAAAGGATTCAAATAAAAACATTTGTAATTAAATAATAAGTTAATATATAAACTATGATAATTAGGAAGAGTTTGGTTCCATCTGTAGGGTATCAATCAAATTCAAAACTTTCCTCCACGGACTATTAACCTATGGCTTAGGAAAAGTTCTTAGCTCTTTAGTCCTTTTACACTCTAATGTTTTGAGGAAGGTGGTGTTAAAACTGTGATACCTTAATTCCAGCACTTCTGCATTTTGCCACAGCATCAGGTACACTTGCCCGGGGTGGGTCAATCATGGAGACAAGGCCAACAAAACAAAGTCCTTCTGAGGGGAAGTTTAAAGTCTCCAGATCAAATGGGTAGCCTTCTGGGTACTTGTCACTGGGAAGGGCAAGATGGCAGAAACCTGAAAAACAAAGATATTATAAAATAAATTAAAATAAAAGAAAAAAATGTGTTATTATAAAGTTGATATAGAGTTGTGGGTAAATATATACATGGATAGTAGTGAAAACATCATGGTGAAGGCTACACTAGCAGGCTGGACTTAAAGCAGAAACTGATTCATTGCAAGTATTGACATAAAAAGCAAAATAACGTTACCGAAATTACAGATAAGAAAAATGAAGTTGTTAAGTTGTGGTGCTGTCAGTTTCTGGAGCAGTCTTCTATGAACACAGTAATATACTACATGTGATTTATATATATATATATATAGATATATATATATATATATATATATATATATATATATACATACATATACATATACATATATATATATATATATATATATATATATAAAAATATATGTATATACCCTCTATAGAAGCAATGATAGGTAGCTGTAACTGTAGTCATACTTTAAGCATAATACCAGGATTAAATTCATTTTATCCATTTCCAAATGTATCATTCTGTTGATAAAATACATAGTTTTTTATGCATAACAAATAAGAAAATATGAAAGCTAAACTCATGCTACTTTACAAACTCATCTGAGTTACTAAAACTGATAGTTGTAGCTCTGATGGTAGGTTTAGCATAAACTAGTACTTCAAAATAGCAACAACAGGCATGTCTGCTGAACATTAGTCTTTAAAACAACTCATAACAATAAAAGGCAATCGGAAACAAACAAAAAGTACACAATAATAATAAAAGAAACAAACAAATATACACTGTACACGTGCAATGGAAAGTACATTTAGTATGCTGAATGTCATTCCCATTTTCAACAAATACTCTAAAAGTCCAGCACACTGAAAATAACCAGGGACTTGTAAAGAAATTGTGCTTCAGTGTACTGATTACTCTCAGGTGCAACAAAAGCATTGTTTATTTCAAGGAAAGGCGGGCAGACTGATTTTATCACAGTACGCATTGACTTGTGGTAGTGAAGTAAGTGCAGCATGCTGTCAAATGTATGTCATTATTTTGTGCACTATCATTCCATTTCCTGCAAGACAGTGTCCAGGATTCCTGAATGATGACTGCAAGCAATGAAGCTTGTGCCAGTGGCATTGAGCAAGATGAAGCTTTGACCATGACTCAGGTATGAAGCCCTCATTGGAGTCTGGTAGATACCATAGCTCAGTGGGATCAGTGGTCTGGGCAGATGAGGTATGCACACTCAAGGCCATGGATGTGTACATCCTCAAGCTACTTCTTCCCATTTTAATAATGTGCATGACATGAGCATGCTGGTAGGCATAGTAGGGCCTGGCATGGGAAATATGATTTAATTTCTCTAAGTCTTTTGGGTTTCTAATACCATAATGGGAATGGACCCCAGTCCTAAATCAAAGTATGATTAAATTTCAGGAAATTAGTATTATTTCAATCTTTGATATCAGCCAAAAGTGCTCTTCATAGCACCCTCAATGTGTCCGGAATTGACTCCTTCTGCAATCATACAGAGTTACATGTATAGATAACATATCTAAATATGACTCTAAATTCTTTTTTATGAGACCCATTGTGCCTTCTACTATTGGAACTGAGTATCCGTCTTCCACATTTTCCTCATTTCTGCCTTTATGTCACTCTGTACATAAGACACTGTAATAACTAGGTGTAGCAATTTCAATGATCTATGCTGCTTTTGTCTTCTTTTCATAGACCACTATATCTGGTTTTCTTGTGTCTGTTTTTTGAACTATTGGTAATGGGTGATCCCATGTGATATTTGATAAAACAAATGAACACAGTAATTAAGACTGTCCATAGAGATCCATGCAATATAACAGAAGTAAACAGAATATATTACTGTGCTGCTAAATTAATAACTGATAAAGTTCTACCACAAGAACACAGGGTAGTGAGGGAAATGAAGGGGAGAAATCGAATACCATCATGGAAGTATCAAATAGAGAAAACTATAAAGCAGTTAAGACAAGAAGTGTCACTGTTAGAAGACTATAGAAGAGGGAACAGATCAGCAAAAATACTAAGATAGATAGATGTGATAAAAGCAATGAGCAGTATTAGAACAGATCAGGATCTATCATGTACTATCGCAAATAAATTAAACATTTCTGCACAGGTGGAAAAACTTAGGAGAGACACAGATAAATATAAAGGAAAAGTACAAAATAAGCAATTTATTGATGACCCAAAAAGGTTTTATAGAGAATTGGAAAACAAGGTAAAAGGAAGAAATAGATACATTTTAGAGATGAATTAATGAAGATCCTGTGGAACATAAAGATGCTAAATGGATAGAAGAAGTAAAAGAAAGAATAAGAAGTTTAAAGGTACAGGATGTGAAATGGGATGAAGTAACAGCCAGAGAGATTTAAACAAAGTTAAGAAAATCCTCCAATTGAAAACTCCAGGTTCAGATGCAGTACCTAGCTTCTGGTTAAAAGTATTAACATCTTTGCACAAAGAGTTAGCTATGAGTAAGAACTATTTATATGTGCATCCTGAACAGACAGCAACCTGGCTAACAACAGGAAAAACAATGCTCCTACTTCAGAGTGAACCTGCAAGCAACCCTAAAAATTATTGACCAATAATTTGCCTTCCAATGACATATAAACTGTACACTGGAATTGATGCTGACAGAGTTTATAGTCATTTAGAAGAAAACTCAATTATGGCAGTAGAACAAAGGGCAATAAAAGAAAGTCATATGGAACAAAGGATCATTTGTTGTTAAATAAAGTCATGGTGGAGAACTGTAAAAAGGGGAATAATCTAAGTATGGCAAGGATTAACTATAAAAAGCATTTGATTGTATCCCACATTCATGGATAAAAGAGTGCTTATAAGTGTATACGATACATCCTACACTGATTGATTATATTACAGTGACCATAAAACAGTGGCAGACCACTCTGCAATTAAGCCATGATAAAGGACAAATTATTATTCCAGGGATAAAAATTCAAAGGGGGATATTCCAGGGCGACTCTTTTCACCGCTGCTGTTCTGCCTCGCTCTTAACCCATTAAGTTGTCTACCTAACAGCTTAGGCCATGGATATAATTTGGGTCCAAGAAAACAACAAAGTGTAAAGACTTCTCATCTACTCTTTGTTGATGATTTAAAACTGTACAGCTCATCAGATGAGGAACTGAAACCACAGCTGCAAGTTGCCAAAACTTTTTCGGATGATATAAGAATGTCATTTGGTCTTGATAAATGTGCAAAAGCAACCTTTAAAGCAGGAAAATTGCAGCATCAAGAAACCATCAGTTTGAGACACAAATGTGATTTAAAAGAACTTGAGCAAGAGGGGGTGCATAAATACTTGGGAACTGATGGAGGATCAACAATAAAACATGATCAAATGTGAATAAAATTTAATAAAGGACACTTTAGAAGACTTAAATTAATCCTGAAAACAGCGTTGACATCTAGGAACAAAATCCAAACTATAAACTAATTTGCTCTTCCTGTCCTAATTTACAGTTTTGGAGTGACTGACTGGCCCCAAAATGTGTTGGTCAGATTGGATAGGAAAACAAGAAGGATGCTTCATGCTCACCAAATCATTTATAAAAATCAGTGCATACCAAGATTATATATTCCCCATTCCGAAGGAAGGAAGGATGGGCTTCCTTGAAATTGATTACATGTATAGATCTGCAATTGTGGGACTACACTCATATCTGCTGACCTCACAAGACCCAAACATAGTGAAAGTTTTGAAACTCAAGGAGAATAAATATAAGATGACTTCTCTGCTTAATTTAGCAGAAGCATATCGGCTTCAAGAAGGAATGGAAATCAAACCACAAGTGGATAAATACCAGGCAGCAACTGAATGTGCCAAAAAACAAAAGAAAGAATATAAGGTAAAGGACCAGATGAGAAGACAAGAAATGTGGAAGATGCATAAGTATAGTTCCAAGTATAGAAAACTTCTGGAAGAACCTCATATTGATCAAGAATGAATGCAGGAATCGTTAAGGAGAGGTAAATTCAAACCAATAGATGAAAGGTTAATATTGATGGCACAAGATAGCGGGCTACGTACACGTTGGTTTACAAAGTCCATTAATCGTATGGGTGAAACAGACAAATGTAGGTTTTATAAAACAGAATTGGAAATAGTTGCAAACCTTATTGCTGGTTGTGACATATTAATGACAGAAGGACTGTATACTGAAAGGCATAATTATGTGGCGAGACTGTTGCACTGGGGATTGTGTAAACATTATGGTACTGAAGTGGCTGAAAAACACTGGAAACATGAGGCACAAAAAATCACAGAAAATGATGAAGTGTACATCACATGGGATCATCCATTACTAACAATTCAAAAGACAGATGCTATAAAACAGGATATAGTGGTCCAAGAAAA
The DNA here is from genome assembly GCF_019279795.1 of Protopterus annectens. Taxonomy (NCBI): domain Eukaryota; kingdom Metazoa; phylum Chordata; order Ceratodontiformes; family Protopteridae; genus Protopterus; species Protopterus annectens. The sequence goes on from NC_056743.1 coordinate 731,212,751, forward strand.
GAAGAAAAAAGTAGCAATGATCATGGAAATTGCCACATCTAGTAACTACAGTGTCCTACATACGAGAGACACAAAGTCATAAAATATCAGGATTTGCAAGCAGAAATGAGAGCAATGTGGAAGAAAGATACCCAGAAAGTTTCAATAGTAGTAGGAGCAATGGGTCTTATAAAAAATGCCTGCAATCATATTTAGATATGCTACCAATACATGTAACTCTGTACAAATTGCAGGAGTCATTACTACATCAAAGAGTAAAGCAATACTAATTTCATGACCTTTAATCATACTTTGACTTAGGAATGGGGTCCGTTTCTACCATTGTATTAGAAACCCAAAAGATTTGGATAAATTAAAAAGGGGTAGTACTATTGTGGAAGTCTACTCAACCTCCATCTTTATGGCTCTCATTCCTAATCTCACCCTGCCAGTGCCACATCTGGGGGGGGGGGGGTAATACTGGATAGGAATGTAGAGATTTAGAGACAGTCATTTGGCAGAATGATGGTCACCTGTGGCCAGAGACATCCTCCCACCACCACCACCACCAAAAACATGGCTTTAATCACTGGAGAGACTTCTCTTCATTTATTTTATTTATTTATTAAAAGTATTCCAGTGCTTAAGTCTAAGCATTTTACAGAGAAATCTAAGACAATACTTTATATCTATCTATATTTCTATATCGCTCTATATAAAGGTTACGTTCTCACCTCATTGACAAAGACAAAGGGTAGTTAATTAATCCAAAACACATTTCATTAACACTGCATTTGATGGACACTCCTTTCATCGAAAATGACAATTGTGTAAATGGGATAGAGAATGAGTGCCGGTGTGGTTTTGGAGGATAGGAATTGCAGTGCAAATTAGTGCTGATCAGTATTTCTGCCACAATAATTACCTCTGTTATGTTGCGCCACCATCTCTGGAAGTTTATGTATATGTGCCAGTGAGGATTCAGTGTATCAGTAGCAGTCTATTCTCTGTGGTTGTGCAGCTATGGATTTAGTATATTTATGCTGGGGGGTGGGTTGGCAAAGCTTTAGGAGGTATATTTAGCATGTCTGAAGCTCTTTAGGAGGTATATTTAGTGTGTTTGAAATTGTCAATGAAATCAATGTTGGTCAATTGCAGTCGTGATGAAATGAGTTTTAGATGAAATGAAGCACTGTTTTTTTTATTATGTGAAATAGTGATGTTGTTAAATTTAATCATATATAATATATATATATATATATATATATATATATATATATATATATATATATATATATATATATATATATATATATATATATATATATATTTATATGTGTGTGTGTGTGTGTGTCAAGAAAAGTAGTAATAACAGATATGATGCTGTGGAAACCCCAGTGTCTGATAACATGTTAATTAGTAATTGATAATAAAAATTATAGGCTCCATTACAGAAGACTGAAGTGAATTTCCTTGAGCATCAGTAGCCAAAAAAAAAAAAATGTGAGGAACAAAATGTCAATCAATATTTTCTATAGGAAACCATTGTTGGTGTGATTTTTAGGTATGTAGCAATGATTCATTCCTTTTGGGGTATTTCTCCCTTTTTTAAAATGTTGCAGCAATGGAGCTGATATATACATTATATATATATATATATATATATATATATATATATATATATATATATATATATGTGTGTGTGTGTGTGTGTGTGTGTGTGTGTGTGTGTGTGTGTGTGTGTGTATATATATATATATATATATATATATATATATATATATATATATATATATATATAGATATATTGGTTTGGGAAGGGGGCTTACCACCCTCAACCTCGGGGGATGTGCGGGGGGGGGGGGTTACTTACCTCTCACAAAAAAAAAATACAGTTAATTTTTTTCTCCCTTCTATATTTTAGGCATTATTTTTTGCCAGTTCTGATCATCTGGATTGTGGAAATTGGTATTAATATTATAACCTAAAATGTTGTATATAAGTTGGTTTTAAAAATGTGGCATTTTATGCACGTTATGCTGATTATTTTTTGGAATGACAGAAGAAAATAATTCTGTGATTTTATGTTTGAATCAATTCTGTCTATGTCTTGTTTAATTTTTACAAATTGTGTTTCCATTGACTGCATCAACTTCTTATGTTTTTGTATATGATGACTAGCAAAAGGTATTTGCCTCTTCAGTGTATAGGAAACCTACATATGTCAACATTTATTTATATTTTTAAGTTATCATCCATTCTTTATGAATAAAGACATTGTTGAAAAATCAGTCAGTATTACTTTCAATGCTTGCATCTACTGACTCCTCTTTAAATGATGGACTTTATCCATGAATACATCTTTGCAAATAGGATCACACAAAATAATCAATTATGCTTTATGCTACCAACAGAAACTATGTTTTAAATTAAGATTTTTTTCCAGGAAATGTGTTGTGCTTAGCTTAGAAAGCACATCTGTTAAACATATCATTGTAGAATTTGGGAAATATTGATCTGTAATGAGGTCATATTTAATAGTGTTAGCAATACACCAAGATTTGTCAAAAAAATTTCAAACAATTTAAAGAGTTTGCTTGAATATGATGAATGTATTTTGCCATACATTTTCATTGAATTTTTTGACTATGTTTAAGCTGTCTCATGCATTGCAAGCAAACTGTTTAATAGCACTATAATATACTATTTAGTATGTTAGATTATCTGTCCTGGAAAAAAAAAATTGTTATGTATTGCTTGAATCATCCAAGTACAGTGAATCGTGCTGATTGCTACATGATTATTGATTATTTATGAGTACTTTATAAAATAATTTAACATGATATACATATTGTATATAGGTTCATGAGTTGCTATTTTATATTGATATGCATTAAAATGATTAATTATGTATTATATACTTGTATTATATAATACTATTAACTATTTCAGAGTTTAAAAAAATGATAATGTGAAATATCAACTATGGCCAGATGATGGCACCAAACAAACAGGTAAGCATTCATGCCCTTTCAGCAAGACTACACACAGTAGACAAAGCTTCACATACTATTGTACTCCAGACTCTGTTTTAAGAAAAGGATTTCATCCAGAAACTGCATTACTACAGCAAATCCAGTCTTAAAAAAAAATAAATGAAAATAAAAATTAGTGGTTGTCTCCTGTGCATAAAAAAGCCATAATCACTTCCTTTTGTATTCAAATGTATTGTTTCTTTAGCCATAACCTTAAAAAAGTAAGACTGAGCTGGTGTCTTTTTATAGCCTAATATGTCCATTATTGTTTAACTTTAATATACACGCCTATGTGGATTACTGTTATGATTTCAAATATTGTTTGATGATATTTTTGTTATCAAAATATTGGTTGTAATAGATTTACAAAGTTTTGATAGGAACAATTATTGTTTTCCTGAAAACATCACTATATCCATTGCAACTGGGTGAAAGTATCTTTTAGCTCTGTTCAGCTTAGAATGCTGCAATACAATCTGCATCAGTATCTGCATCAGTAGCACACTCATCTTTATTACAGAAGGCTGTGGGTTTTACTCTCAGACCAATTAGTTAGGTAAGCAGTGTGCCATAAGGGGTGCTGTGCTCCTCGGTACATAATCCTTTGGATACGATGTTAAACCAAGGCCCTATCTGCTTGAGTTGGTGATAACTCAGGTGGATATAACAGATATCTGAGACTTATTAAAAAGAGTAGGAAAAGTTCTCAAATAAAATGAAATACAAAGCTTGACTAGCTGGAGTATCTCTGAATGGCTCTGTTATACAGCTTTGAAGTGATATTTTATTTATAACAAGAAGTATAACAGCACTTAAATGGGACAAACAGACAAATATCTGGTAGGACAGTTCGGCGAACTTTATTAGGCAGGCAAAACATAAGTGGGTTAGATTTTTGGACAATATTTGCCAAAGTAGAAAACATTGGTACATAACTCAGACACATTGTGATGGACAAACAGAAAGCAGATGTGAATAATTTGCTGGATGAAATTTTATATAATTTATTACAGCCTTCATAGTACAAAAGTGCAAAACATAAAGATATATTATTTCCAACAAACTGTTTTTTTGTTAAAAAAGACATACTGGATGGTTTCAATGATTATTATTATGTGTTTGGGGTTAAATGTTTATAACTAATATTCTTAAAGGTTATACCATTCAATAAAACAAATAAAATAATGTCATTATGTTGTCAAATCTTGAGCAGAGCCAGACATGTAAATTTAGTCACTAAGGGCATACATTTAAAAGTTAAACAATAGAAGACTCTGTTAAATAATTAAGCAATAACCTATGAGTGGGTGTGGGTATATTGAAGATTACATATATATCTGGAGCTTTTCTGCCTGGGCCTCTATTGAAAATGGGTACCTCATGACCCAGTTTGACTTTCCTGGTAAACAATTGCCAAATAAATAATTTACCCATAGTTAATGTGGTTTGATCACGAGGGCAAAGCCCTTGATGTACTGTGCATGCATATCGGGATTATGTTCCCATGCTTGTACAGTACATCGGCACTGTGGAAAACAAGCAATGGAGGCAGGAAGATTTCTATTACTTTTTTTTTAAATAATAGCATCTGTACAGTTGAGGGGTATGAGAGAGACAGGGCAGAAATGCAAGTACAAGGAAATCAGGTACGTTTCTTTAGTTTTGCAGAATGTACCTGATCATCCTTGTATTTGATCTGCCCTCTGTAAATAGCTCTCAATCTCTTAGGTCGAGAAATGTGGACAAAACCATAAATAAAGGGGGGGGGACAAAGGCTCTAAAAGGGGACCAACTGTAAATGTTGCTCTTATAAACTTCGAAAGCTGTGAGAATAATAATATTTGTGTTATTGTGCATTGTCTGAAGGAAAGAAAGTCTGAAACTGAAATGCATATCATTATTTAGTGACTTCATTCCTCAGCAATTTGTCGGAAAAAACACAAATTTTATGAGGAACAGCTAAAACATATGAGGCAAAAATCTGAATAGTTGTAGCTGAGACTAATGCTTCTGTACCATAAACCAAAAGAAAAAAATTCAGACCGCTCAATGGTGCATCAGCGACTGGACTTGTTTTGTATATGCCCAAATTTATACCAGGCACACTGGGCTGACCAATTAATATGCACTTTTTTATACTAATGAGCTATCATTGTGTAATAAAAGATCAACCATTCTTCTTCTTTTGGCTATTCCCGGTTAGGGGTTGCCACAGTGGATCACCTGTCTGCTCATGATTGGCAGTGAAGTTTTGCAGTGTTGAGTTGCCAGCCTGGCACCCAACCTTCCACGGAAGGCACACACATGCACTCATCCATAGGGCCAATTTAGAGTATCCAATCCACCTACATGCTAGTATGTCTTTGGGAGGAAACCAGAGCACCTGGAGGAGACCCACGTGACCACAAGGAGGACATGCAGACTCTGCACAGAAGGCACCCCAGCCAAAGATTGAACCGGAGAACCTCTTGCTGTGAGGCAGCAATGCTAGCCGCTGTACCACCGCAGCCGCCCAAGAAAAGATCAACCATTAAATAATACTAAACTTGAAATATATATATATATATATATATATATATATATATATATATAAATGGCGTACTATCCATTTCATCCAGAAGATGGCACTAAATGCACACAAAAAAGCATAGCCAATCGGTTGAGGGACATTAATCCAAAGATTCCCAAACTAAAACTGCATTCAGGATTCAGTTTTTTTTTTTTTTGGTAACTAAAAAAACATAAACTACTGAAAGGAGACATGGACTGCAGAGAGTTCTGTTAGCACTTTTGTTCATTTAATTATCACGTAACTTCAACAGACAGCAAGCACAGAAACTTCCTTTTGTTCATACACCAACTTAGCCAATCACAGTAATCCATTGTTAAAACAAAAGAAACTCATTAAAAATCATGCTCCCCTAACATGGAGTTAAATATGCATAAAACCTTTAAAACTATCATTTTTATTAAATATATATATATATATATATATATATATATATATATACTAAGAACTTCTGAGAAAACAATTGAACTATTAACCTGGCTGTCAATAGAAATGTAAACACCCACCACAGTGTTGGAATTTACAAATATATGTACTAATAACCATTAAACACCAAGGGGTGGTATATCCTTTACTTAATTGTGTATAAGTGTATAATCCATGATCCTATTTCTAACATCGTCTTTTACACTTGTTTATTGTTGATAAGATCTTCCTGCAAATTTATGCAACCCACTGTTTGGAGCCACCCTCTAACACAGGAGTGTCCAACCCGCGGCCCTCAGAGCTCTTCCATGCAGCCTGCGACCCTTATATTGAAATTTCACTTATTTTCCATGTGTTTTCACGTCCGCGTCCTTAAGCTGTTCTGCGCATGTGCCAACAGCGTCTTTCAGCTGGTCTGCGCATGCGCCAAAACACCGTTCGGTCGTTTTTTACATTTGCGGTAAAGTTTCAGCTGAAGGAAGGAGTGAGATCGCGGTGACAAAAGAGAAGACTCAGAGTGAGGAGGATTTATTTATTTTTACCCACGGACTACATCTCCACCAGTAAAAGGTAAGCTAAGCTATATGATTCTTTTACTATGACATTCAGGCACAATGATATGGATAAAAAAGGTACTGAAATGGACGGATGGATGGACAAGTAGCTTCCTCTGCACACGTGATGAGAAAAACTTTGGGAGATCTACATCTCTGATTTTTTTTATTTTTTGTTTACCCTTTTCTTGTTTCTATGAAAGCAAAAAGTGCAAACTACACCAATGATATTACTGAAGAGCACTGTGCAGTACTTCTGATGTGGCGGACATCAGCTGCATCATAAAATATATATGAGAGCTGAAGTGTGAGTTACAGTGAAATATCTGAAGGGAGGTGTGTTGATCTCTCATCAGTGAGTATTCTGAAGCAATATGTCATGGTACAGTACATAGCACAGAGCCTCCAGTAGTTAGGCAAGTGACTGTAATAGGAATGTGGAGAGGGTGACCACAGCAAGGCATGCACTGAACAAGTTTTAGTCAAAGAGAATGTATTTTAATAGATGCACGACACAGATGTTTGTCAGAAAATAATACACACTGTGGAGAAGTTTACCCCAGTTAAGTGGTTGTAAGAGAAAAATGTTGCCAGATGAATGCTTTATACTGGTGCATCATGTGTATGCTCATACTGTACGTGAATAAGTTAACGTGATGATGTTGTAACAGAAATGTCCCTTAGTATGATGGCTGTCTACTGCTGTGCACATAGAAGGTGTATGCTGCAGGGCTATGACAACTTTTGTAGCAAAATCCATTTATTCCTGTTTTATGGCATTGTAAGCAGGCATGTCACAGAATTATTTATTGCACAGGTGTGAGTAAAGATGAAGTGTTTAAAACACAGATGCTTGTTAAGAGTAGTAAGTGCTGTCATAGAGCCTAACCTTTCATCTCCAGAATGTGACACTACCACTCATTCTGTGGAACACTACCTCTCACAACGTAGAACAAGTGGGCAGTATGTGAAGCACTTACTAACAGCTTCAACTAGGATGCTTAAGGGAAGGCTAACTTTGTTACTTTATAAAAAAAGTTCTTTTGATGAATTAATGTGATTAATTTCTATTTACCATGGATATCAGTTCAAATGTCTTAAGACGGAATGTGTGACAGACCCTTTCAGTACAGAACTGTGAGCAACATGGGGTTTCTAAAATTCAGAATGAGGAATGTTCCTCATAATGAAGTACACTTGGGAGGTGTGTGTTTTTCTAAGCTTAAGTCCATAAAAAGCACCATTTCTGATAACTGAGGCAAAAGTTTCAGGAGTAAGACTGACCATTTTGAAGCAGTTCCATTTCAAAGATCTGGTTTAGCAAACATGTAATTACACCTTGCCTCACATTGGCCAGTAATGTATCTGAGATATTTGTCTTAACACCAGCTGATTGCTTTTTGTGTTGTTAATCTAACTTTCAGCATCCACATCAGTAAGATATGAAGTATATTAGGAAGAAGAATGCTAAAATTGCAAAGTTTCTGGTTGCAAACTGTGCAATGCTCTAGTGGTGAGATCATAGGATTTTTTTTTGTTTAATTTCTTAGCAGAATGCATCTTTCTGTCTCAAAATGATTTTGTATTGATTATAATTTTTTTTCACATGTATTTTTACTACATGCTGATTAGTTTGCAGTTTGACTTCTGCTGCAGGATGGCTCTTCATGCCCTTCTGTCCCCCATACATGAACTGCATTTATGCAGCATTACACTGGATTACATTTATTAATTTATTTATTGTTCAAATTCACCTACAATACAGCCAGTGGGTCGACTTTGTATTAGTACGCATATACCTTGGGTCATTTGCTCTTTAGTTTACGACGCGTCGTTAGAGACTTTTTCTTTTTTTTTTTTTTTGTTGCCGTTTGCCCACAGACCATTTCTGTTGACTCAATGCAGCCCTTGCAACTGAAAAGGTTGGACACCCCTACTCTAACATCTAGTCTGTTTCCATTAATCTGTTCCCCTCTTGAATATTTTAACTTTTTTTTACCAACTGACTGTCGATTTCCCAATGTCAAAATATCATGCTTTTTACTTACATGTTTGTAACTAATTTTAAATCATATTGTCAACATTTCAGCATAAGGATTAAATATTTTACACGCACACACACACACACACACACACACACACACACACACACACACACACACACACACATACACACACACACACACCATAGAAATTGCACAAACTTGTTAAAGATATACAGAAATTATATATTCTATTGCTATAAAGTTTTGATGTTTTACAAAGTTCTGATCAACAAGAAAAAAAAATTGTGGAAGAAACTGGAGGTGGCAGTGAAACTGAGGTAAGCACTGAGTGAGCATCCAGCAGGCACACCTTGTTTTTGTGTTCACATTCTAATACCATGTGACAGATAAATTAAAATCACTTCACTCCATGACACTGACATGCTTTAAGAATGATGTATTAGTCATTACTAGGAATGAAAACAGATAACTATGCATACGTTCTTCTGTGGTTAATATCTGAAAGGCAAAATAAGCTGCCTTCTAACCTTTATTTTCTTAATAAGCTTCATTAGTTGCATGAATTATTCTGAATATTGTTGTAAAAAGCTGTCTACTATATTTACAAGTATGGCAATATGGATGAAAACTGTGCACGTGTGCATGCATGCATGAGTGTGTGTGTGTGTGTGTGTGTGTGTGTGTGTGTGTGTGTGTGTGTGTGTGTGTGTGTGTGTGTGTGTGTGTGTTTTGAAAAAGAAAAATTCTGATGAAAAACAGAGTTGTTATATTGTGCAACTTTCTGGACCCAGGCCATTGTTTTGTTAAGTGAAACAATGGAATTCATACTAAGTAGCTAGATAGCTGTTTCACTTAGAAACAGGTCTGTCTACTTTCTGCATAGCATAGTCCAAAAGGAACCATGATGATTGGATGGGTGAAAGGAAATTCACCCTGGGGATCACGTCAGGGTGACCAGGGAAGTAAATAGTGTGGGAAGAAATAGCCAGGGAATTGTTATGGTTAGGCTTGTATAGGCCCTAGGGCCAATAGCCTAGTACCAACCTATGAACCTATGAACAAATATGATTCACACTTGCAATGTATCAAGCTTAACATGATGTTTTAGTTTGGATGTACAAGAATGCTAAAATTGGTATTTTAAGCTAGGAAATGTAGCATGCATACTAAACAAGTATTGTATAAGCAGAAAACTATAGGATAACTCCCTTATTACTTGCAGAGAAGGCATTTAGAAGCTGGAGACAAGGAACATAAACAACAATAAAAGGATCATTAAGAATAACTGAAGTAGCCCACTATAGAGACAACATTATATCTTGACAAAACAGCACTGTGCTCACATTACTTTGCATCTGTTTCTGTGTATAACAACTTTGAAATGAAAATTGCTGGACTATTCTGACCTTTGCAAGATCAATTTATTGCACATCTGAAGTTTTGTTAGTACTTGATGCTAAATGCAAGAGCAGATGGAAAACCACAAATTTGTCCCAGGGGTTCCACCTGTGTCCCTCATTGACAGGGGAAACAGGTGCTGATTGAGGTTTCTTTTTTTTTGGGATAAACTCTTGGCTAGTCTTGTAAGGGCCTCAGGGCCATTAGCATAGCAACCTTCGATGAGCCTATGATCCTATTAAATGAAGATTTATCTGCATTAAAGCTGATTATTTATAACATTTATTTAGATTGCCTGGCAGCACAACAGATTAAGGCTACCATCTGATTCCTATAATCCAGAGTTTGATTCCCTTAACCTTTACTGATCTACTGTGTGACTCCGAGCAAATTATTTAACCTGGTAGTGATCTGTGGCAATTTAGAAGATGGCTAGTTTCCTCAATGGTCACCTGGACTACATGCCTAATAACGAACTCTGACCCTAAACATTTATTTGTTGATTGGTTAACTATTGGTCCAATGACCTTTGCAGCCTTATTCCAGAACAGAGGTAATCATTAAGAAAAGAAAGGCACCTATCAATAAGTAAGATGCAATGATGCAACAGACTATGCACAAAGCAAAATAATGCAGAAAGGTTCTTTATGAGACTCTTGAAATTTTGACATGGTGCCAGATTTGAAATATAAGCATAAATGATATTTGCATACAAAGGAAAAGAAGAGTTTAGCAAAGTACTGGTATATGAACAGCAGAAATAATTATGGAATTTATTTACAATAATAAATTTAAAGCATTCTTGCAACCACCTGTCTTTTGAAGTCACATGGTTGAAGGAAGCTTGTGCTGTCCTCTCTGTATGAGCCAGTTTAAAGACTGATTTACTGTCATGGTGTTATTGTTAAAAATGTTTGCTTGCCATGCCAACTCCAGCAGAGAAATGCTTTTCCAAATTGCGTGGTATAGCATGTTGTTTATCTTGCCCACTGTCAATGCTGTTTTCAGTTTTATGTGGGCAAGACCAACAGATGTCTCAAGGAAAGGATCAGGGATCATTTGTATTGTATTCGCAAAGGGCACCATTTCAGTGCCCTAGCGAAAAATGTGCTGAATACAGACTAAAAACACATTCTTTTGTATTTCAGGTCCTTTATGTAGTGCACCCCATTATAAGAGGAGGAGATTTAGTGAATCGCACTGAGGTGGTGGAGTTGGAATGGATCCTTAGGCTAGGGGCACATCAAGCCATGGAACTTAATGATAATGTTCCCCCTTAGACCATTGTTGAGGTCTACACATTTGAAGTAATGTATTTCTCAAGTGAGCTGTTCATAGGATGTACAATAGCTTTATTATTCCATACACTGCTTTTATACTATTCAGTTTTGATGCATAGTTCATCTTATAAATAATTTGTAAATAGTTTTAGGTCATTTGAGTATACTTTTTGAGGTTTTATTGGGCTAAATATAACTAATCTATGCATTTCATGTTGAACACTTTTTATTGTTGTTTTATGTGCTGAGTATCAGTTGCATCTGTCACTTTAATTAGCTGTTCACTGAGATAGCGAGCTGTGATAGGTGGTTGTAATATTTATTAGTGCAGCAATTATATTTTTAAATTGTCTGATGAAGTGGCTTGTTGTGGCCGTGAAAGTGCTTACGTTCTTATTAAACATTTATTGCTTACTTTGGAAGTTTTGACTAGCATTTATTTGCTGTTTTCTGCCAGCTGCGAGGTTATTTTTAAATAATGTGTTATGTTACTTTTAGCAGTGCAATAATGGGCAAACAAAGTTTTGTACAGAAATAACTCTGCTACAAAATTTTATTTTAGATATCTAAAGCTGGGATATTAGTTACTTTTTTTAAAAATACAAAACCATATATTTCAGTCAGAATATATTTTGTTATATTGTAGTGGTTAACTGTCTTTGGTTATCCAAAGTAATGCATTATATCGGTGTCTTAAACTCTACTATTTGCATTACAGAACTGAACTATACTGTCGCAATATATAGTTGCATTTCTGTACAGGGTTTGAGTGACCGAGTATGAAAACAGAGGGTTAGGATCAAGTTACTGATCATAGCTTGTTTATTATGTGTTCAAGTAATGGATCCCAAAAAATTCACCTCGCTAGTGTAGCTCGAGAGGTGAATTTTGGCATCCATGTGTTGAACACATAATTAAAGGTTGTGATCAGAGACCTGATCATAATTCTTTGTAGTGCATGGAGCTTTATTTGCTTCATGTACTACTATTTACAGGAAAAAACTGCTAGGCATTTTGGCAGCTTTCAAACTATAAAGCACTTAGCGAGCACTGTCAAAAAGACAGCATGTCTACACTCACCTTGCCATGCCTTTCAACTGTCCACATTTTTACCCCGTATGTTTGATCTACTCCTCATAAAATCTTTGGTTTTCAGACAAATCCCTGAGGACTGAAGTCACTAAATAATGACATACATTTCAGTTTCAGACTTTGTATTCGTCAGACAATGCAGGTGAACACGCATCCTGCTATTCTAGCTTCATTGTAAGTTTATAACAGGACGTCAGGGATACATTACCAGTACTGACAGCAGTCAGAAGCAAATGTGTTTTTCATTCTGCCACTTTCTTTGCTGGTCAGTACTAATAGAGTTGTCTTCCTGGCCTGAGACGTGACCATAACAAGTTAAGCAGGGGTTGCATGAAATTTGTTAAGATCAGAAGGACTTAACTGATTTGTCTTTTTCCTGATATCGGAGTAGAATCACCTCACTTCATGAAGAACATCATTTATAAACTGGGTATATTTCTTGTACAGCATAACTGGCCTATGCATTCGTTTACATTTCTTGTGCATTATTCGATATCACTATATCTTTCCTTACCTAGTATTCTCTCTCCTAGCCCTCCTAGTTCAAGATAGGTGTTTTGGAAGGCTTCTTTCACCTCATCATCTAGTTTCTGCTCTTTGCCATGAATCATGATGGTAGAACAGCGATCTAGAATTCTCTCAGGTGCACCTTTCATTACCAGCAGGTACTTGGATTCTTCCTGGTTTGCATTTTTATGGATTGACAGCTAGGATTTAAGATGGAGAAAGAACAGTTAACTGTTTCAGTTTAACATTTACGACAGCAGAGGTGTGGGCATATGTGTGTGTATGCATGTATATCTGTCATTATAGGACAAATGGTTGAATGACAATTTCATTGAAAGGCAATTTATTTAGAAAAAAGAAGTTGAAAGATCATTTCACTGAAACACAATTTAACTGAATACAATGTAAAATGAAACATCATATATCTAAAAATTACCCAAGGGAATATGGTTCTAAAAGAGTTTTTTTGCAGGATGGGGGTAAACCACATTCCCACTGTTATGGAGAAAAGTGAACATACCACACACGGAGAATTGCTGACAATGCACAAATAGAAACCATATTGCCAGTAATTAAGTATTGGCAAAATTAATCACCAGCTAAAGCTTCTTCATATACTTTTACATATTTTACTTCTGTATTACAGAACTATATAGAATTATATATAGTATAGGTACGTGGATTCTTCCTGGTTTGCATTTTTATGGATTGACAACTAGGATTTAAGATGGAGAAAGAACAGTTAACTGTTTTAGTTTAACATTTACAGCAGAATGAAATAGACTTCCAGTCAAATCGCCATTCAGCTAACTGGACTTTCAATCATTTAAACTCACTAATTTGCAATTCAGCAAAATGACCATTCAATCAAATATCAGCCATGTATAAGACACACACACACACACACACACACACACACACACACACACACACACACACACACATAATATAAGTAAGTTTATTATCAAAATTCTGGAAATCTCTGTTTCGAGTAATGACTTGCTCCAATCGAATGAACGAAAATGACACTAGCATTTCCTCACACCAGGAAATGCGGAAATGTCAGTAATGAAGCCGAAATTATCGACATTATCCAACTTACCTTGACATCCGGAGATGTCTTACACATTTTTGCAGGGGGGCAAACCCCTGTACACCCCACATGTTGGGGTTTATGCCACCCACACTCCCTGACCCGCTGCTAATTATATATTCCAACTCCAAGATTGCACTACAATGAGGAAAAGGGTAATTGTCCTGATCCCCACTGTAGTTCGATACGACTATAAACAGTGATGCTCAAAACCATGAATGCAAGCTGTGTCTCAACTTTCCAAAGGCAATATAATTTCAACTTGGGATTTTGTAAACTAACTTTCACACATTCAATAGTAAGCCATAATTATATATATATAGATATATATATATATATATATATGTGTGTGTGTGTGTGTGTGTGTGTGTGTGTGTGTGTTGTGTGATTCTATAACTATGGACACCCAAGCATCTAAGTGCCAATGACAACTAATTACAGATAATATCAAAACATACTGTAGTACTGTTAGAGTGAAGATCCCCCCTACACTCCAACATGAGAAGGGGCTCTTCCCCATTTGCTTTCATTTATAATACTGACTTGGGAGTTCCCCTTTTCATAGTTTTGTGGTTGAAGTTATGAGATTTGTAATTATGTGCCTCACATTTTTGCCTTGCTTCCTGTTTCTGTACATATCTGTTTCACAAAGGTCTATAAAAGTCAGTAGACAAATACAGGTAGTATCTGGAAAGGTTAAGATGCCTGCATAGATAACTGGCATAGTTCAGGCACATTTATCTTTTCATGCTTCCTCTTCATACTCATCATCTTCTTTCGGCTGTTCCCATTAGGGGTCGCCACAGTGGATCATCTGTTTCCATTTCTTCCTGTCCTCTGCATCTTGCTCTGTCACACCAACCACCTGCATGTCCTCTTTCACCACTTCCATAAACCTTATCTTAGGACTTCCTCTTTTCCTGTTACCTGGCAGCTTCATCCTTAGCATTTTTTTCCCAATATACTCAGCATCCCTCCTCAGCACATGTCCAAACCAATGTAATCTTGCCTCTCTGGCTTTGTCTCCAAACCTTCCAACCTGGGCTGACCCTCTAATATACTTATTCCTAATCCTGTCCACCCTTGTCACACCCAGTGCAAATCTTAACATCTTTAACTCTGTCACATCCAGCTCAAACTCCTGCCTTTTTGTCAATGCCACTGTCTCCAACCCATAAAACTTAGCTGGTCTCACTACCCTCTTGTAGACCTTCCCTTTCACTCTTACTGGTAATCGTCTGTCATAAATCACTCCTGACACTCTTCTCCACCCACTCCATCCTGCCTGTACTCTCTTCTTCACCTCTCTTCCACACTCACTGTTACTCTGAACTACTGATCCCAAGTATTTAAACTCATCCACCTTCACCACCTCTACTCATTGCATCCTCACCATTCCTCTATCCTCCCTCTCATTCACACACATATATTCTGTCTTAGTCCTGCTGACCTTCATTCCTCTTCTTTCTAGAGCATCTCTCCATCTCTCCAGAGTCTCCTCCACCTGTTCCCTACTCTCACTACAGATCACAATGTCATCTGCAAACATCATATCCACTGGGACTCCTGTCTGATCTCGTCTGTCAACCTGTCCATCACCATTGCAAATAAGAAAGGGCTCAGAGCTGATCCTTGATGTAACCCCACCTCCACCTTAAATGCATCCATCACTCCCACCACAGACCTCACTGCTGTTACATTACCCTCGTACATATCCTGTACCACTCTTACATACTTCTCTGACACTCCTGACTTCCTCATACAATACCACAACTCCTCTCTAGGCACCCTGTCATATGCTTTCTCTAAGTCTACAAAAACAGAATGCAACTCCTTCTGACCTTCTCTGTACTTCTCCATCAACACTCTCAGAGCAAACATCGTATCTGTAGTGCTTTTTCCTGGCATGAAACCAAACTGCTGATCACTAATCATCACATCCCTTCTTAACCTAGCTTTCACTACTCTTTCCCATAACTTCATGCTATCACTGATCAATTTAATCCCTCTGTAGTTACTACAGCTCTGCACATCACCCTTATTCTTAAAAATTGGTACCAAAACAGTTTTTCTCCATTCTTCAGGCATCGTCTCACTTTCCAAGATTTCATTAAACAATCTAGTTAAAAACTCCACTGCCATTTCAACTAAACACCTCCATGCTTCCACATGTATGTCATCTGGACCAACAGCCTTTCCGTTCTTCGTCCTCTTCATAGCTATCCTTACTTCCTCCTTGCTAATCCATTGCACTTCGTGATTCACTATCCCCGCATCATCCAACCTTCTCTCCCTCTCATTCTCTTCATTCATCAACCCCTCAAAGTACTCTTTCCATCTCCTCAACACACTCTCCCCGCTTGCTTGTATGTTTCCCTCATTATCTTTTATCACCTTTACTTGCTGCACATCTTTCCTAGCCCGGTCCCTCTGTCTAGCCAATCGGTACAGGTCCTTTTCTCCCTCCTTAGTGTCCAGCCTTTCATACAACTCTTCATATGCCTTATCCTTAGCCTTAGCCACCTCTCTCTTTGCCATGCACCTAATCTCCTTATAGTCATATCTGCTTTCTTCATCTCTCTGACAATGACCCTTCTTCTTTGCCAATCTCTTTCTCTATATACTCTCCTATACTTCCTCATTCCACCACCATGTCTCTTTGTCATCCTTCCTCTGTCCAGATGTCATACCAAGCACCTTTTTAGCCGTCTCCCTTACTAGCTCTGCTATAGTTACCCAGCTATTTGGTAACTCTTCACTGCCACCCAGTGCCTGTCTTAACTCATCCTTGAACTCCACCTCACAATTACCCTTTTTCAATTTCCACCATTTGATCCTTGGTGCTGCCCTCATACTCCTCCTCCTCTTCTTGATCACCAACGTCATCCTACAAACCGCCATCCTATGCTGCCTAACTACACTTTCCCCGGTCACCACTTTACAGCCTCAAATCTCCTTCAAACTGGCCCTCTTACATAAGATATAATCCACCTGTGTGCATCTTCCTCCACTCTTGTATGTCACCCTATGCTTCTCCCTCTTGTTAAAATACGTATTCACCACAGCCATGTCCATCCTTTTCGCAAAAACCACTACCATCTGACCTTCTGCATTTCTTTGTTTAACACCATACCTACCCATCACTTCCTCATCCCCTCTGTTCCCTTCATTAACATGCCCATTGAAATCTGCTCCAATCACCACTCTCTCACCCTTGGGTACAGTCATCACTTCATCTAACTCACTCCAAAATTTTTCTTTCTCATCCATCGCACACCCAACTTGTGGAGTATATGCACTAACAACATTCATCATTACACCATCAATTTCCAGCTTCATAAACATCACTCTATCCGACACTCTTTTCACCTCCAAAACACTCTTAGCATACTGTTCCTTCAGGATAATGCCTACGCCATTTCTCCTGCCATCCACACCATGATAGAACAATTTGAACCCTCCTCCGATACACCTAGCCTTACTCCCCTTCCATTTGGTCTCTTGCACACACAATATACCAACCTTCCTTCTGTCCATGATCTCAGCTAGCTCTCTCCCTATACAAGTCATACTGCCAACATTCAAAGTTCCGACCCTCACTACCACAGTCCTAGCCTTTCTCCTCTCTTCCTGCCTTCGGCCATGCCTTCTGCCTCTTCTCCTCTTTCAGCCAACAGTAGCCCAATTTCCACCAGCACCCTGTTGGCTAACAGTACTGGTGGCGGTCATTGTTTACCCAGGCCTCGGCCGATCTGGTATGGAAATATTTACTGGTGTCTGCATGAATTATTTGGCGAAGTTTTATGCTGGATACCCTTCCTGATGCAACTCTACCAATTTATCCGGACTTGGGACCCGCACAAAGAAATGCACTGGCTTGTGCATCCCCAGTGGCTGGGTTTTCCTCTTCATACTAATGATCTAAATTATTTTTCTGGTCCCCCCTCCATTAGGTCATAATACAACTCATTTTGAGCCTACACCTATTCTTCCACATTTGAGAGGAGTGAGAGTTGAGTGGCATGCTATTCTTCCATGCTTGAGAGGAGTGAGAGTTGGGTGGCACCCTATTCTTCCACATTTAAGAGGAGTGAGAGTGGGCTGGCACCCTATTCTTCCATGTTTGAGAGGAGTGAGAGTTGGGTGACATGGTACTGTGACTATCATATGACCTACATGATTTCTTCATATCATAACTTCCTTCCTGCACTGTGTATACAGTGAAATCATGTTTCACATTCAGGATCCTACATGCAACATCATATGTCCTGTATGTAGTACTTTTCACACATGTTACTCACTGGTAACTCAACACTGGCAACCAGTGGTAGATTTGTATGGTTTGAAACAGTCTCCTTTCTCCTCTAGTATGGAAAGATGACATTCTATCATTGAAGCTTACTTTTCTTTGCCAAATTTCCAACTCATGGCTTGCTAAAAAGCTTACCAGCTCACGTACTGCAACAGTAGTTTGGCATGAAGTCAATCTCTGACTAAAAAATTGTTACCTGATATTTGTTGGATGAATTGAATGGAATTTCCAGAATTTTAGGATTCTTCTCTCTCATTTCTTTGACTGATCCAAAAGTTGTCTCAGTAAATTTTAGAAGGGCAGATTCAGAGGCATCTCCTGCAATCTCTCGCTGAAAAAAAAAAAAAAAAAAAAAAGACTGAAATAATTGAAGTCTTCAGATAATAAAACTTAATTTTGCGTCAGTCTCTTTTTTCAAAAATACTTATCTAATTTGCTTTAATTGTATGTTGTGCTGCTAAAGAACATTTCCTATTACATATACGGAACTGAACATGAAAGTCGTAACTTGGGTAAGCATTAAATAGTCTAGTACTGAATGCATGTGTTTTCTGTAAAATATGTTTTACAGTATAAGCATTAGTATAACCACTTACAAGGCCTTTATTAATAGTCACTGTTATTTAGATGGGGCTGGCTTGAGAAAATTGATAGTGAAAGTGATACAGCATTAGTAATGGTCCATTGATGTGCCATGTTTACAAGGTTCAGTGGTCTCTTACATTGACAGAGCAGAATGCAAAAAAATGTGACTAATAAGTGGGATATTTCACATGCACTGCACTGAGAGTTGTCCTGTTGCCTTGTAGATTCTTCTATGTAGGTAGACTCAATGTATTTTTCAAAAATTGTTGAAGTGAAACGCCATCCCTTATTAAGCCACATATCCCTTCTATACCTATGCAAGGGACTTTGATTAAAAAACAACATTCACTTGTCAGTTCTGCTGAGTGCAAGCTATTGAGTTTGTAGTAATAATGCTCCTGATGCTGTGGTCCAGTACCAGTTGAAGAATGTATGACACAGTTTACAATTAAAAACTAAGACAATAATCCTGGGTGTAGCCAAAATGGTGTGTTGCACAATGGATATTGGTGGTTGATGATATAACATTCCTGTGCTGAGGTAATTTTTAACAATTTTATGTGTGCCCAGCATTAACTGTGCTTCTTATGAAATCTAGGTATTGACCCAAATGTTATATTCCATATGGAAAGTTTGCAGCTGCCAAAATGACCAAAAACTACTACCAGTGCCTCTCCTCTGAACTCCATCTTCCCTTCTGGACAACCCAGCTCATCCTTTGTGCCAGGGCCACTAGCCTGGGGTTACATTTGTCAGAGCCTTTATATTCTCTGGGGCAGAAGAAGAGGAGGAGGAGGTAGAGACATCCAAATACAGCATCATCCATTCCTCAAGTGGGAATTTTTGTTTGTCCTATTATTTCATGGGAGGGGTGGGTATGAGTGGTGTTCCTCATGCATGTGCATTCTTGCATACAATGTACAAAATGCTTTTGTTCTCCTTTTACTCAGATGCACATGTGCAATACTCTATCATTCTCCAGCCTCAAATAAAGACTAACTCAGAGGTAGAAAATTGCAAGCCAATCCCTGAGGTAGATGAGCTGACCACTGTGTGCTGAAATCTACCCAGTCACCCATCCATGCAGTCATCCATCCATCCGTCCATCCATCCATCCATCCATCCATATATCCATCTCCCCAGATCACAAATCACAAGTGGCACAGGCCAGATGTCCTGCTCCTGTATCAAATAGCCAACCCCCTGAATGAAACAATGTTACACTGAGGTTTATGTTTTTCACTGGGGAAACAATCTGCAGTTTAATTGTTGTCTCTTGAATATTATTAGCTGATCTGCAATCCTTATTTATGCAGTTCAAACTATTTTTGCATATTGGTGTTATTTTATGTGACATAAAAATATTAAATTGTAAATATATGTGAACTAACAGGAGATTCCTTTTGAAATGAACCAATTAATAGTACATATTTGTAGGAAGGTACAGTGAGCTACATTAATTCCTTTAATCAGTTTATCATACCAGCTAGTGAAAGGCAATACCAAGAATGACAGGCAATAGTCAAACAGAAGCAAAACAAACATTTCCCTTTATTTTACACAATTAAAATATCATTTGGGGAAGTGTTGGTATATGAGCAAGAGCATTCTATAACCAATAAAGACTTGTGCGTTTCATAATGCTGCAAGCCATTTCAGCCATGAACAGTGTTTTCTTTTCTCCCTGGATATGTAGAAAGTGCTGTTGTATTGCTTATGAATTGCCAGATTGTCTTTACAGAAAGAGTCTTCTAGTTTATGATGGCAAGAAAGCAGTACAAAGAAACTGCTTTTTAACTGAAAGAAAAATTATATTCTTTTCATAAATGTTGCTTTCAAAATACAGTGTTGAGCCTAGGAGACTTTTCTGACCTGCTCGCAGCTATGAAAGCAATATAAAGAACACTTAAGGGAGGGTAAAAAGGCATTATTTACCAACCTAAACAGGGTATTGAATACCATTTGAATGAGTTGTATTAGCATATACAATCATCTCAGCAGGTACTATCACTCAATCAACAATCGATGAGAGAAATAGTGAATGATATCCTAAAAAGGAGAGAGGACGTAAAACTTATAGTAGGTGATATTATAAAGCCTTTGATTCAATACAACATGACATGCTCCGGGAAATGATGGAGATGTACAATATTAGAAATAAAATTAAGCAACTTTGTAAGACAGATAATAACAACAATAAAGTAAGAATTTTAGTGAATGGATGGCTTTAGTCATAAATATGGTAGTCAGTGAGGTCACCTTGTAAAATGAAGAATAAAAAATAAATAATTCATACAGACATTTGAAATTCCAGTTTTGATGTGGTATGCAGATAATATTATTTTAGTAACTAAAAATAGGGAATGGGTGACAGAAGCTGTATTTTATTTAACTGATTGTTTGAAAGGGTTTACTATAGAAATTTTGAATCAGCTTCGGTAGACCAATAACAAAGGTCAACTCGAAATACTGAATACAAAATTTCAAATGGTAAACCAAAGCGAAACTGAATCCATCGACCAGCGTGGTTCAATGTATTTGACATAGCAGGAGGTGGGGTCACTCACTTCCTGCTATGCACATTAACATACCATTGAACTCTACAGTCAATGGTATGTTACTTGTAGTATTTTGCAGGGGGGCTATGCCCCCCTGCACCCCCATCCTGTATATTAAATATACTAACTCTGAGATTGCACTGCAGTGAGGAAATGGGCCAATTCCCTGTTCCTCACTGAATCGTGACCTCCCTGCACAATGTTGAACCATAATTATCGACCTAAACTACACATTTGCTGTAGTGTAATTCGATCGATTTTGGGTTGACATTCTGCCTACCTGGGAAACTGCCTTCCGACCATGTGCCAGTCGACCGAGGCAATTTCAAAGTTGCCATAGTAAACCATTTGAAACAAATAGGTATGACTTTAAATAAAGATAAAAGTAAAGGAATGGAAGTAACAGGGACACAATTCTCAATAAAAGAAATGTTGGCATTCGGAAAACATTTTGATAAAGAAGAAAATAGAACAATGGGAAACAACATTAAAGGAATAAATCTGTGTTCTATGGCAAAAGTTATAGACTAGCTTTATAAGAAGAAAGTAAATTTGATTAATTCAGTATTAATAAGCAAAATAGCATATTAATCAAGTGTTGTTATGATTCTGATAATGTATGAGAAGCAATTGTTAGAAATAATTTTTATTGTAATGGGGTTCTAGATTAAATCCAGTTAAAATGGCGTATTATATATGAACAAAGAAAAAGGAGGACTGGGTATGTTGACTCCAGTATTGTGCACTACATCATTAAATTTGTATAAGGTTTTGCAATGGGTAAACCAAATAATGAGAATTTAGTAATAACCAGTGACAAGTGGAGTACCACAGGGTTCAGTCCAGGGACCTCTCCTGTTTGGTATCTACTTCTCTGAAGTACAGGGTAACACAGAAGGCCTCTGGATAATGAAGTTCACAGATGACTGCAAACTAGGAGCCATAGTCGAGTCCCCAAATGATGTGGACACCTAGAGAAGGGCCTCACTGAGACAGATGCCTGGTGTCAGAGGCCTGGCCTCAAGCTCAGTGCCAAAAAGTGCATTGTCATCCCCTTTGGTAAAAACTCTGTACCCATAAACTACCACATAAACAGCAGTCTACTTAACGTTGAATGTGTGATAAGAGACCTTGGGATTCAGGTGGACAGTAGTCTCTCCTTTGATAATCACATCGCCACAGTAGTCAGGAAATCCTTCTATGTGGCACACCTCATCAGAAAAAGTTTCTCATCCAGGAAAAAAGAGGTCATTATTTCCCTCTACCCGGCACTCATTAGACCTATTATACGCCCCTTTTGGAATGTACCTCACAAGACATCTGCAGCAGTTGGAAAGGCCACAGAAGTACCTCACAAAGAAGATTACTGGCCTCATACAGATGCCCTACACTGACTGTCTCAAAAAACTCCAGCTTTACTCTGTAGCATATTGCCTACTTCAAGGAGATCTCTGCCTAACATATAAAGCTATGTTAAACCCAGATCTGTTGGACATGCTACACTGAAAGTTATCCCAATCCCTCTGAGCTACATGCTCTAGGGACCTAAACCTCATCACCACAATAAACAGGACATGCTGGAGGGATAGATTCCTGTCCCAGAGACTTCCTATACTCTGGAACAAACTACCTATCTATATCAAACAAAGCTCCTCATTAGCACTCTTCAAGAAAAATCTTGATGAGTGGATGGGAAATAGGAGATACACCCCGCCTTCTGTGGCTCTGTTTGACAGGGGCACAGGAAATTAACTTTCTTGGGTGGCATAAGCCAGGGAACCTTGTTGGCTAGGCTTACTTAGGCCCTTGGCCGATGGCCTAGTACCTACATATGAACCTATGAACCTATGAAGACTATTTAAATATAAGATGAAATGAAGAATTTGGGAAGCAATAAGAAGAAATAAAACAATAAAAGAATGTTATAATGAAGAAAAGAGAAGTATTAACAAAAGAAAAAAAATGTGGAAATAAAGATTGATGAAATAGAAGAAGATAGAAAAACATGATGTAAAAAATATTATGAGACAATATTATTGCATTCATCCATGGGAAAATGTACCAGAGGAAAATATTAAAGCAGTTAAAGAAAGAAACAGTGTAGTGATAAAGGTGAATGTCACAATTTTTTTTTGCGGAGATTAGGAATAAAAATTTACCAGTAAAAGTTAACATGTCATACAAAAGAAAAAATAAAGAATATGTTTGTATTGTGGTGAAGAAGAAATAACAGAACATGTATTTTTGAATGTAAGAGAATAAAAAAAAAGCTGTTTAATAAATTGTGTACAGAATTTTTTTTAGAGATTTTCAGTGCAGTAATAATATAAATATGAATATGATTGAATATGCATATTATAAGAGCAGAGGTTAAGAATCAAAATTGAATTTGGATAAAAAATTGTTTTCTATAGTATGAGTAATATGGAATGAGAAAATGAATGAAATTATATTTAATGGGGAATGAATATTGCCAACTATATTGAGAAAAATCAGATTTTGGTTATTGAAAAAGGAGTGGGGATTGAATTAATGAATATGCATATAAGAACAATAGATTATGTGTAGAAAATGAGAATGAACCTATTCAAATAATTGCATAATTTTGTAAATATATACAGATCTAAGAATGGAAATATGTAAATAATGTATTATGTAGAAACATGTAAACAAAGGACACCTACTCTTTTTGATAGGCGCCATGGGAACTTTTATATCAGAGGTAGCAAAACCTTTTATTATACAATCTTTAAATGTATACTAGTGTGAACGTGATATCAAGTGAAGATTTTGGGTCCTATTTTAAGTCGTGATTACCGTTATTCTTATTTGAATTTAAGCAGGAACAGGATACTACTCATATATGGATGTTTAATATTTGAATATTAGGGGACATTGTTTTGGCTTATATATTGATACAATTAGGTGGGAAATTGTCAGTTTACATGATTGCTGGTCTTTACCACTTTATAAACTAGTGTTTGTGCAACATATTAGGGACGAATATTGATAGTATTTTTCAGTCATAGTCCTTGATTGATAAGGAATTAGCTGTCCCTGTCTCCTTTTTCGGACATATAGGATCTGCTGTTCATTTTCAACATCCATTCCGGAAATATTTGATCAATATTTAGGGGTTTGGTGTACCCTATGACCACATTTTTTAACAAACAGATCCATAGGATATATGAAATCTATTGTTCATCCTTTAAACATCTATTGTAGAAGTATTTGACCAATATTTAGGGGTGTGGTGGACCGTATGACCATGTTTTCTATATGTATAACAAACAGACCCAGGGATATTGATTTGTTCAATAAGATGTATAAAACCAAGGGAGTTATTGCTTGAACCCAGACATGTTGGTCTTATTTTACATTAGCTATTAGGAGCTTGGCTAAGGGCCTTATGTATGTTGGCACTATATGCTACGTATTATACAGCAAAGGCTATTATTGTTCATTTAGGCCTTTTGGGCAGTTAGACATAATGAAATGGACATAGCACTGTTATATTCTTCTTTTTAATGGTTATAACAATTTTCAAAAATACAGTAATTCATTGTGTTATGGAAATGGATTCCTGCTCAAGGATCAAATAGCAAAGGCTATTATTGTCCATTTCTTAGGTTTTGGAATCTATCACGGAAGGTTTGTGAATTTTATTTAAACAAACCTAGCATTGCTGTATTTTTCGAACATTTTTTTGAACAGTTTGAATGACTCTAGTCATTTTGATTGGGGGCCTGAAATAGGATTTGGTTCATGTGCCTCCCAACTACCAATGGCTGATTCCATACATTGGACCCTTGTTATTTATTGTTATTGATCTATTGATCTATAGATATTTTTCAGGTACCAATACATCTCTGGGCTCATGCAATTCCTACACCCTTTGGTGATTTATATCCTCAAATCTGTCTAAGTGGACACTGATTTATTATTATACAGGGACATCTAAAACATGTATATATATATATATATATATATATATATATATATATATATATATATATATATATATATAATATTTGTATATACATATATATAACTGGTATAGACCACCTATTCCCCATGGATTTGACCAGCACATTACAGGGATTATCAGCAGATCAGGATAATCTGGGGGTATTTGGTTTGGGCCAAAACAGTAACCCTAATAATAGTTTGAACTCTTTGACATTGGAGGATACCTGTGAAGCCCACTTTCAAAAATTAACGAAATGCATGAGGTCCTTATGGAACAATGTGTGACACTCCAAATTGTTCAAAGCATATATGACTAAGGGAATAGCGCCTAGGGGCCTTAGGGTACGCATACAACCTCTGGTGAGTAAGATGGATACCGAATTAGTGGAACAGTGGGCCACAGCTCAACAACAAGCCTCCATGGGTTTGTGGGGGTTTTGGCCTCCTATTATGATGGCACTATAGACAAAGATACAGCTGAAGTAACTAGATTGTTTGAGGAAATCAAGATATTTGAAGGCTTACCATTGTATGACATATGCCTTAACAAACTTAGCAAAGACCTCCTTAATCTTGAACAGCAGCTTAAGGCAAGGAAAATGCAAAAATTCCAGAGAGACCTAGCTGATTATGATAGGGGCAACCCATTTAGCAATAAAAAACAAGTCAGGTTTGAGAACGATGGCATGGAGGTGGGCAAACAGAAGCGACCTAGGTTGATCCTAAAAAGACCTACCACTTCTAGCTATGATACATCTGGGCTGGGGAAGAATCTTCATCAGCAACTGACAGTGACAAACAGCACTCCTCAGACTCCCCATTGTCCAAAAGAAGTAACACACAAACCCCTTTAGGGTGAGACAGAGGAGGAGAGGGAGGAAACATTGCAAGAGGGGAAAATATGGAGGGACTACTCAAACTGATAATTCAGAAATAACCACTAACAACAATGTGTTGAACATTTCTACAGTACCTCTATCAAATATCCAAATAAAAATATTGAATAAAGGTTTGAATTTGTATACCTGGTTTCTTTGGCTCTGAAGATACTCTTGCACAGGATATTATATCCTTTTGTAGATTGCTTAGCCTAAGGTTATTTTTTCAATCATCTGACAACTCTGAACATGAGGGGGGCTTCAAATATCATAAATCAAATTTTACACCACTATGCATCCTAATGTACAAATGTTCCAAACATCTATTCTAAAGGATTTACATTTTTATTCAATGGAATTCCAATGTAAAGCTAATAACCTCTCAAAGATCGAAATTCAGACTTTACAAGAATTGGAAAACAATAAGGAATTGGTCATTCTACCTGTTGATAAGGGTGGGGCTGTGGTCATGATGAATTGGATATAATATAATGCAGAAGCAAACAGGCAACTTAGCGATGGCAATGGACGTTATTATACCTGCATGCCGTTAGATCCTACCTTTAGATTTAAGAAGCAGATTGATCAGTTTTTGTGGTCAGCTAAGGAGGGGGGTATCATTTTGGACACTACCTTATATCACTTGACAGTATCAGATCCTATCAGTCAATATATTTACTTCCTCCCAAAATACATAAGGATCTTAACAATCCAACAGGCAGGCCTATTGTTTCAGTCTGGGGCTCAATTACAGGACCCCTTTCACAATTCCTAGCACAATATCTACAGCCCCTGCTCTGATGGGTTCGTTCAAAAATTCAAGAAACCACGGAATTTCTCCAAATTGTCAAATTGTTTCAGACATGCAACTAGAACCAGGATAACTATTATGCACTCTGGATGTCTCGGCACTGTATACCAACATTCCACACAGGGAGGGATTAGAGGCACTTGAATACTGGCTATATAAGTCGGAACTCTATCCTCCAGGCTTTAATCCCTTCTTGATTTGCCTTGCGGAACATGTGCTAACCAAGAACGCTTTCTTCTACTAGGACAAATGCTATTGGCAAGTCCAAGACACAGCAATGGGGGCATCTTTTGCTCCTATTTATGCTGACCTGTTTATGGCATATGTGGAGGAGTTCTTGATTTATGACAACACACATAACATCTATCTAGAAGAAACTGAAATTTGGGGATGGTTTCTTGACTGCTGGATGGTATGGAGATCTGATGAGGAATATTTAATGGAGTTTGTGGGGTATCTTAATGATAATAAATGGGGCATCCACAATGAATTACAGTTCTCAACAAATCACCTATTTGGATGTCCTGATCATTAGGAATGCTGACCACACTTTAGAAACAGAGGTCTATCAGAAATATCCACAATATAACTCTCTTCTCCATGCCTCCAGCTTTCACACACTACATATTTGCAGGAACATTCCGAAATCCCAGTTGCTAAGGATGAGACATATATGTTCACATCCGAATACCTATGAACACTTTAGATATGATCTAACTACAAGATTCAGAGACAGTGGTTACAAAATGGGTAATATCCTTAATGCTTATAACTGGTATCTACAGTATCTTTTGAGGTACAAAGAGAAGAAACCAGTGAATCAATCATTGATTCATTTAGTAACTGCATATGGGAGAAACACTGATCTGCTACTAAACAGTGCCCAAAGGCACTGGAACATACTTCTTGCAGATGCCAATCTCTCAACTTTTTTACAAGACAGATGTTTCTTCTCATTTCAGAGATGTAGAACATTAGGCTCACAGCTTATCATTATAAACACAGTTGTAGGACAAAATCGGACTCCACTCAAAAAACCTTGACTGGTGATTTACTTGTGGGCTGTGTCCCTTGTAGTCATTGCAGGAGTGTGACCAACTCTAAAGAATTCACCAGTAACAATACTGGGAATGTATATGACATTGGGTTCTTTGCAAACTTTGGCACAGACTGGGTCATCTACCTCGCAACATGTACCCATTTTGCTTTTTACATAGCCCAAACATCTAGACCTTTAAGGCTACATATATCAGAACACCTCAGTGACATCAGAACCAGAAAGACCAGCAATGCTCTTTATAAACATACAATGATACACAAAAATGTTTCTTTCAGATTTATTGTGATTGATAAAATTATGGGTAATAGGATGAATAAAGCCATAATACCATGTTGAATACTAAAGAAAATAAATGGATCATCAAATTAGGTGGGTTATTCTCACCAGGACTTAATGAGGATCTATGAATGACCAATGAATTTTCAGATTATTTACATGTCTACTAAAAAAATGAAGTAATTGGAGTTATGATTTGTATAACACTGATGAAGGCTATGTTGACCTTATAGCTGAAACCAGTCTGTTTTGTGTCTCTATTTTCATGTTTGACATGATATTTTAGTTATTAAACAGTTTGCCATAGCTTGCTGGCTCCTTTCCTTAGTATTGGATCTTTTATATCAACCTGAGCTAACAATTCAAGTGGAGGGGGTCTTGGTTTAATGCCTCATCAGAAGGATGGCACATTCAAGAGTGCAGCATATTATAGTAATCAATCTACCTGGTGTGATAACAGAACCACTGACACTGCTATCATGAAAACGTTATGCTCATTGTTGGCATATCATCAGCCATACTGAAATTCTCTGAAGCCTACCATGTTTGCTTTACCCACTAAAAGGTAAAGTAAAGAAGGTCACAGACTGCAGAAGTAGAAGGTTCTAGAGTGGAAAATTACATTGGCAAAGACTGAACTGCGGAATAATGAGTCTATAAAATCAACAAAACATATGTGTACTTTATCAGAAATAGACAAAAAGACTTTTTGCAATTGACAAAGCCCCCCTTGCACCCCCAGACCATTAATCTCTAAGTATATTAATTAAGAGATAACATAACTTTGGGGATAAAGAAAAACTTCCTTAACCAAAGTTCTGCAACCTCACTGATATCAGTAGCAGAGTTTCAATAAAAAGTTGATTAAAAATAATAAACCATTGCTATTTTAAGTGTATTGATACAGTCATAGCCAAGAATCCCATACGAAATAACAGCAAATACATAAACCCCAAAAGGCCCTAAACCATCTAAAGCAACCTCAACCCTGAATCTATATTTACCTATAAAGAAAAAAAAGTGAAATAAAATGAAGGCAAAAGTAAATGTAGACAGTATTTGCATTTCATGTCAGTATAAAAAGTATAACTTCACATGTTGTATGCACAAAGTACACATACACAAACCCCCAGAACAACCCTGCCCACCTAAGTTACCCCCCCAAGAAATGAAAATCATTTATATCAGAATAAAGAATATTAAAACTAAAAAAAAAAAAAAAACATGTAGTAAGGCACGGACTGCAACTTGCTGACAGAAAAATGACAAAATGGAGCCAATACTAAAAGCTGGCAATATTGACTGTCTAAATTAACCGTAAAAAACACATTTTATAATTATTTGTATGTGACAGATAACATTTGTTGTTTTGCCTTGTACACTGTTGTATTGTATTGTAATATACATGATATCTGGTAAGATTTGTTATCTGTGGAGCTCTTCTCCCCAGGTCTCCACTGAAAATAAACTTTTCGTGGCACAGTCAGACTTTCCTAGTATACAAATGATAATAAATAAATAAACGCATACATACATAATTAAATAATTAAAGTATAAGTAAACCATAAGGAGGTAATATTAAATACTTAATCTGTCTATAAAAATAAACTAAATAAAATATAACTAAGCTAGGATATCCCACCATAACCTTGAGTTCACAACTGAAGCATGTAAGAAAGAGAAAATAGTAAAAAGTATGCTAAAACTAATGTTGAAACCTACCAAGGAGTCACTCCATTAAAAACAAATGCTCTGCAAACTACGTAAGGTCCTGTTCAGTAGAAATTAAGTCAATTAATGTGGTCTTTGAAGGTTGGGCGTCGGGCTGGCACCTTGGCACCATAAAAATCCACTGCCAATCATTAGCAGACCGGAGTTCTACTATGGCGGCCCCTAACCAGAAAAAGCCAAAAGACAAGAATGTGGTCTGCTACTGTAATCAAGGTAAAGTAGTACTGTAACTTGAAATAATACAGAAGGAATAGCTGAACGAAATTCATGAGGCCATACTTTGAGTGACATCTGAAATGACTGGTAATGTAGGATTAGAGAATGCAACTTATGACTTATGGCTTTACCACTCCTCAGAAAACTCTTCCCTGAATTTATTGTAATCAAACACACACACACACACATACACACACACACACACACACACACACACACACACACACACACACACACACACACACACACACACACACACTTATATGTGTTATATATTTTGCTATGTGGTAAAAGAATATTTCATATTGTGGGTTTGGGGAACAGATCAGTCACTTATTATGAAACGTTTTGTCTAATCTTGTAGATTTTTCTCTAGCTTTGTGAATGGACCTAGATTACAGTGACAGATACAGCAGGAACCATGGCAATACATGATTGATGAGGTGATTAGAGATATGATAAATAGTTGATTATACTAGTAGACTACTGGCAAAATATGTTTAATTTTGGATCAGTTACATTTCTTGTCATATTTCTTTATCAGTGTTCTTTGTCAGAATAAATATTTGTGGTTTAGTGTACCTGCACATGAAATATTCTTCCCAATGTACCCAGTTAAAACAATTGAAACTTACCCTGTGAACAGGCAATCTTTCTTGTCCAGCCTTAAAGACAGCATGGCTACAAAGACCAGCAATCCGAGCCAGGCCAAACCATGTAGGGGAAGTCTTGTCAAAGCAATTACCTGTATAAACACAATAACATGATTGTTTTTTTTACCACTTTTGAGTAAAGAGAATAACCTGCCATATCTTTAATGATCCATCCCCTCATTGTGCTGATATGCAATGTTGTTAGTTCAGGAGACAGGTTCATTCGTACAAATGCCCCATGGTAAACTCCTGTCTCCTCCACCCATATACTGCTTGACTGGCACAAGCCTTCCAGTCACCTTTGGGGACCAGCTAGGCAGTGCAACACACTCACTCTATACACTGGAAAGGAATGTTGGCCAATGTATTACATATTTCGACCTTTCATTATTGGCCATGTGGGCCACTAATCAAACCTGAGTTACTGTTTTGTGCAAGGAAGAAAATACTAGATTAGAATACCATACTCTGTGAGAAACTAGAACTCAGGGGTGATTTATTCCATTAGTACTCCTACTTCCTTTAAGAGACTGATATTTTTTATTGTTGCTTGAGAAAATACAGATTCATAATGGCTGATATTGTGATTGCCTGCTGAATTACATTACTGCATTTTATACCCACCCACAAGTCAGCTCCACAAAACAACGAAGATCATTAGCAGTTAGTATAGGGGTTACCTCTCTGCTAATGTACACATGATTTTTGAGCTACCGACTTACAAAAAACACACTTGCATACACATAGACACACAGACACAGACACACACACACACACACACACACACACACACACACACACACACACACACACACACACACACACACACACACACACACACACACACACATACATACACACACAGACAATTCTACATGCACTGTGCATTTGTGGCTCCTGCAAACTGTGAAAGTGCATGCAAGGACTGAAGTTAGTGTCTCCAGACAGCATGGTGTATGTTGCAATGGTGTGGGCTGCCATTCCAACATCTATCAGACGTGATCTGTCCTATGAATTCTATCCCGCCTCTGGAAGCTATGTGCTCATTATTTTGCTAGACTTGTTGCTCATATTTGGAGTTTCTGCCTTTCCTCTGAAAAAGTCCCAGTCACCT
The DNA here is from genome assembly GCF_019279795.1 of Protopterus annectens. Taxonomy (NCBI): domain Eukaryota; kingdom Metazoa; phylum Chordata; order Ceratodontiformes; family Protopteridae; genus Protopterus; species Protopterus annectens. The sequence goes on from NC_056743.1 coordinate 731,244,853, forward strand.
GGAAATAAACAAGAGAGAGATTCTGTTGCATAAACGGTCTCTCGTTTAAGTGCTGATTCTCACCCTTTTTCTAACTTTCTTCCTTTGGCAAAACTCCTGGAAATTTATTTTACCTCCACGTACTTGATTGTGTCAAGGAAAGGAAAATGAATTGGTACATTAAATATTATACACACCAAGGTAAGCAGACCACTGCTGAATGCATGAGACAAATGGTTATCAGTTATTGGCACAGCACACAAAATCCATCATAGATGTGAAAGTTATGATATACAAAGTTCAAAAATACAATGTCCCTAATGTTATTGCTGTGCAAATATTACTCATTACTCACCTCTACATGTGGCTGACTCATTAATACTGATAATAATGAAATCCATGTTAATTCCTGGCATAGACTATGAAATTATAACTCTGCCTTAACAGTACATCTCTGTACATTTGATTACATGAAACCACCTTAACTGATTTTCTGTTCTGACTAAATGTAGAAGTTAGACAAAGATATATACATACATATATATATATATATATATATATATATATATATATATATATATATATATATATATATATATATATATATATATATATATATATATAGGTATATGTATAGACACAATATCTGCTATACAGATTGTAAAGTACCTGTAATGTTAAATCCCCAGTATCCAATGGAATAATCATACATACCACTTTGATCCTCCGTTGTGTCAGCTTCTTGGATCTCATTATCAAACCACATGTGGGCCACAGTCATGCAGTTCTGGGTCAGGGTACCTGTTTTATCAGAACAGATAGTGGAGGTAGAACCAAGGGTCTCAACAGCTTCCAGGTTCTTAACTAGACAATTCTTACGGGCCATGCGCTTTGCAGTCAGTGTCAGACAGACCTAAATATGTACAAAAGGGTTACTGTCATTCGCTGCATCATTTCTTACCATTACAAAGAAAGCAGCACAGGATCACAGCATTAAGAAGCATAAGACATTAATGATAGTTTTCACACTGTCATGGTGTGGCAAAACAAAAGTTCATCATTATCATCGAAAGAAAGACATTATCGGAGAGAACATGAACTGTAGGACTACTGAACTGGCTCCTGCTGATATCAGGCACACATCTCTTAACTACTCTTGATTTTTTTGGGGCTTCCCCCTTGCAGCTGACTATCTGCTGACCTTAAGCTCCTTTCTTCATTCATTGGATCTACCAAATCCAAGAAAATTATACCTTATTTTATTTGACCTAAGCTCAAGGCCAGTGAAGATTGTAAGACACCTCAAGGCAGCATCATATTTGTTGATAAGGATGAGTTTGTTTTAATTAATGCCCTAAGTTCTCACTCCCAATGCACACATATGCTGGCATGGGGAAAGACATGCAATGGGTATACTGGCATATTGTCCTGCCTATACAGCTTCTCAGCCAATTGTCTGCACACTGAACAATGCCCTCTCTGCACGTTCCCAATCATAAGGCCCATTCATGTTCATAGCCTTCCCTAACAGCATGGACAAATCCATCGTCCCATGCCAGTGTTTCAGATGCCTGAGATGCTAATCAAACCAAGGATGCCTGGGCCATAGTCAGGGCTTTATCCCTCTATACCATGGTGGTGACACAATTACCCTTAGTTTTTAAGTATCCTTATCACTTAACCTAGATTGTTGCTCTGTCTGCCTTATAATTTGTGATTTTATGAAAAATAACTCCACCACAGCCCAAAACAAGGACCACAGCATGCTTTATGTTGTAATTTATGCAATAGTAAGTATGCATATAAGCATTATTATTGCTGCATCACCATCTATCTGTGTGTGTGTGTGTGTGTGTGTGTGTATGTGTGTGTGTGTGTGTGTGTGTGTGTGTATATATATATATATATATATATATATATATATATATATGTGTGTGTGTGTGTGTGTGTGTGTGTGTGTATATATATATATATATATATATATATATATATATATATATGTGTGTGTGTGTGTGTGTGTGTGTGTGTGTGTGTGTGTGAGTATGTGTGTGTTTATGGATCTACTGTCATTAAACGAAATTACACTTACCCAAACCACTAAAATGTGAACTGACTTCACTGAAACTTTACTATTCCGAATCAACGCATCACTAATATTTTTTCTAAAGGAAATAAAATACTCACCCACCAGGGTAAAATAAAACAAATGGACACAAATTAAACCCATTAAAGTGGGGGGCTTCCTGTCCCACACCCCCGATGTGGGGGGCTGTGCCCCTCCCCCTAACTAAATATACCAACCTTGAGATCGTACTACAGTGGGGAAAAGGGCACAGTTCACCCTGCTGGCCAAGTGGTTTGTTCCCTTTATAAAAAATACCAGTGATCCATGGATTCGCAATAGTAAGGTTTCGATGAAGTCATCTCGCATTTTTAAAATTCAGGTAAATGTAATTTTGATAAATGAAAGTAGACCCATATTTTGGCACACAGGATTAAGACTATGAAGATTCTAATAAACTTAATCTTGTAGTCCTTGGTTGATTCTGTCAGGATCCACTTGAAAATTGCATGGCTACTATTAAGCCTCATGCATAGTGCTTCTGAGGCCTACCTATTTAAGTATGCATAAGTTTATATATATAATGAAGTAAACTGTGCAGCTGATAAGACTGCTAACTGCTTTCACAAGATTACAGCATAGTCTCTCCTGAGTCTCCTGCCAAACACCTCTTACTTTGCAATGTAGTTTTGCAAGACACACTGGTACTTGATATAAGTATCTCTGAGCAATGGTAGAAGTTTCATTTTCACATGAAGTGTGCACCATTTGTTGTTTTGCTGTTCAGTAACAAATTGTTTCTAATGCACTAGCGTACAGTTTTTATTGAATTATGTATAGTGATTTAACTTGCATTTTACAATACAGTGGCTGTATGCACTGGAGACATAGTCCCTGAATCTTCCTTACTGTATGAATCTTCATATTTCACAAAACACCACTGGAGTCCTAAGACCTAATGAATATAAGCAGAAAGTTATTTCTGCATTATGGGGGGCATTGTATCCTCCCAAGTGTTTCTCTCTAATTTGCACTGTACTGCTGCGCTATTTTTTTTTGGGGGAGGGGTCATTGTATCCTACCAAGTGTTGCCCACTAATTCTCACTGTACTGCTGCACTATTTTTTTGGGGGGGGGGGTCATTGTATCCTACCAAGTGTTTCCCACTAATTCTCAATGTACTGCTGCACTATTTTTTGGGGTGGTCATTGTATCCTACCAAGTGTTTCCCACTAATTCTCACTGTACTGCTGCACTATTTTTTGGGGTGGTCATTGTATCCTACCAAGTGTTGCCCACTAATTCTCACTGTACTGCTGCACTATTTTTTGGGGTGGTCATTGTATCCTACCAAGTGTTTCCCACTAATTCGCACTGTACTGCTGCACTATTTTTTGGGGGGGGTCATTGCATCCTACCAAGTGTTTCCCACTAATTCGTACTGTACTGCTGTACTGTTTTTTGGGGGGGTCATTGTATTCTACCGAGTGTTTCCCACTAATTCTCAGTGGACTGCTGGACTATTTTTGGGAGGGGGGTCATTGTATCCTACCAAGTGTTTCCCACTAATTCTCACTGTACTGCTGCACTATTTTTGGGAGGGGGGGGTCATTGTATCCTACCAAGTGTTTCCCACTAATTCTCACTGTACTGCTGCACTATTTTTTGGGGTGGTCATTGTATCCTACCAAGTGTTTCCCACTAATTCTCACTGTACTGCTGCACTATTTTTTTGGGGGGGGTCATTGTATCCTACCAAGTGTTTCCCACTAATTCTCACTGTACTGCTGCACTATTTTTTTTGGGGGGGGTCATTGTATCCTACCAAGTGTTTCCCACTAATTCTCACTGTACTGTTGCACTATTTTTTTGGGGGGGGGTCATTGTATCCTACCAAGTGTTTCCCACTAATTTGCACTGTACTGCTGGACTATTTTTGGGAGGGGGGGTCATTGTATCCTACCAAGTGTTTCCCACTAATTCGTACTGTACTGCTGCACTATTTTTTTGGGGGGGTCATTGTATCCTACCAAGTGTTTCCCACTAATTCGCACTGTACTGCTGGACTATTTTTGGGAGGGGGGGGTCATTGTATCCTACCAAGTGTTTCCCACTAACTCTCACTGTACTGCTGCACTATTGTTGCTGCTGGGTTTGCCCACTTTAACGTTATTAGTTCTTGACAAATACCATTTAGTATATTTAATGCTCAGGAAAACTGATTTTCTTTCCTTGAGTTTAGGAATTTGGCCTGTCGTCTGGTTTCTTTTTCACCTATGTGCACTCTAGGCAGACTTTCTGGTTCGTTTTAGTTGTATTTTTGGCTCAGACTTTTGTGTGAGTTATTCTACTTCTGGTTACATTTGTATTTGGAGATGAGCTTCAGCCTGAAAATACCTGTTTTAAGTTTCAGTTTAACATTCTTTTACTGCATGCAACTGAGAAGGCATTTGAGTGGGTTATGACTGCCTTTGGCTATGTAGCTCTTTTATACAGATATTTTGTTTCATTATAATGCAAGAATAAATGTGTTCTTTAGTTCATTATACAAAGAAGATAATACAGAGTATGACAGCAGATTAGGGTCACATCTTCCATTACATCTTCCTGTTTCCTAACTAGTTGGTTTTCCCCAGAGCATAGTAATAAAATTAATCACTTGTTCTATTCCTTGAGAAATTGCATCTGTTTATCTGATCTCTGCATTCATTAGTTTTCTTACAATTTCTGATGTCAACCTTCTCATGAAGACGGATCCATGCATCCATCACCCTCTGTGGAAGAAAGTTCTTCATGTTTCCTACAACAGCAAATTATTTCCATTCATAACATATCACATCATCTATGTTCTAAAAATAATATTTTTTTTTTATTGTGAAGATTTCCTTCAGGTACTTAACATTTAATTTTATAGATATTATATTTTACTTCTTTTCTTTAAGGATATAGCTGTTACATTATTTTTATTCATTGTGTTTGTTTTATTTGTGCTTACTCTTCTGAACTGCCTCCATCTTGTTTACATCCTGTTTTCTAAAGCACTCAGAAGAAATACACTCAGCACACTACCTTAGATCTCATCTACTGGCACTGCCTATACAGAGAAAGATTTTGTCCTGAATTGTATTGATTGTTCCCCGTTGTCCCTATTATTAAACATCCGAGGCTCCTACCAGCTTTTCTTACTGCATTTTCATATTTTATTTCAAGTTATTTGCAAGGACTCTGAATTTTAAAAAGAGAAATTCCATTTTCATAACATCAAATCCTAGAATTATACCCATGATTTAGAAGTGTAATTTCTGGTGATTACTTTGAATTCATTACCATTTGGTCAGTGCAGACAGATTGTCAACAGGTGTTCAAGATTGAAAATCCCCAGGTAGGGAAATATTCCCTTTCAATGAAGATTGTAGAGTTAGTATATATAATTAGAAGGGGGTGCAGTGAGGATTGCATAAACACTTGGGTTTGGTTTACTCTTCTCTGTAGTAATCCCCAGGACACATGCAGAACCTGTCTGTGCTTGTTGTTTTGGCATTTTAACATTGATAGCTGGGTCTCAGTGTAGCTAGTCATTCAATCAGCTGCCTTACGCCTATATTCAAATATATATATATATATATATATATATATATATATATATATATATATATTTCACCGAAACGTGACATTCCTGAGTGGATTTATGCGAAGGTGCGTTTTATCGAAAACGCACTTTCACGTAAATAAGTAGGGAAATCACAAAATTAAATAAGTTAAAAAAGAAAAACATGCAGTTTGCATGTTAACTTAGTTGTACATCAATGTTTAGTGTTGATGTACAACTAAGCGGATTGTTGTTGAGATCATAATACAGTGGGGATGAGGGAACATTCCGTTTTCCCTACTTTAATGCGATCTGGGAGTGAGAATGTTAAAGTAGGGGGGTGTTTAAGTGTTTTTTTTTTCATGGAATTACATGAAAGTGCATTTTCGTTGAAATGCACTTTCATGTAAATGCATTTGCGGATTTACGTTTCGTTGAAACGTAAATTCGACAGAAGACAGTAGATCCATATATATATATATATATATATATATATATATATATATATATATATATATATATATATATATATGTGTGTGTGTGTGTGTGTGTGTGTGTGTGTGTGTGTGTGTGTGTGTGTGTGTGTATGTATGCAAAATTAAAAGAGATTCTATGTACCGATCACTTAATAAAGCAAATTGTTAGAATCATAGGTAATAAATATTAGAAGAAATTCAGGTAGCAGCAAATAAGTTCTCATGTCTAAAATGCCAAATTCCATAAAAATCTCATCTTTTTTCCAGTACTCAGATAATATGGGTTTGTGATTTTCAGTAGTTGCCTTAGGAAAATGGAAGATCAGTATCGCTGGCAAAACAACATGCCTGCTACAAGTCACAAGTCTTCTTTCTCATTTTGCTGTATTTTGCTCTTACTCTGCTCCCCCACCAAAAAAACATACATACACACAAGCACACACACTTGTATACTTTTCTGCTAGATGATTGAGATGATTGTTTTCCACTTTCAGTAGGTTGCAGTTCTCTTCTCTGAATTTAAACTGCCTTATACTGTGCATCTGTGTGTGTGTGTGTGTGTGTGTGTGTGTGTGTGTGTGTGTGTGTGTGTGTGTGTGTGTGTGTGTGTGTGTGTGTGTGTGTGTGTGTGTGTGTGTGTGTGTGTGTGTGTGTGTGTGTGCTTGCATCTCTATAAATATATACATATGATTGTTAGGCACTGTATTGCTGCATGCATTTCATCGTGTGCTGAAAATCTGATGAATTTTTTCAGTGGTGCAGTTTGTCAGATTAGGTAATGGTTGAAGTTCATTATATCATCCGTTACATCATTACTGGGCTATTCCCTTACCTTCATGTTCGTGCAAACCTGGAGTTATTACATTTAATTTCTGTGGTTGTTTCTTGCTTTTCATTTTACAATCACAAATATAACCTACTGATTTACATTTCTGTTTATTTTTTTGTCGATTTAGTAGTAATGAAGGGTATTCACTGATGAGGCTGTTGAACGGTTCGTGTTTCGATCAAATTCATCAGTGATTCTTCATTATAAACTTACATAAAGACACGCATATAGATAGATGTAAATGTATTTAATAGAAATATAGATATCTATTAATTATACATACATATGTATATATGGTTCCCTATCAGAAGCCTGAAACACTATAAGCCTGAAAATCAAAATCCTGAAAACTATAGACTGAAAGTTCAAAATCCTGAAAGACCAAAATCCTGAAACTCAAAATCCTGAAAACACAAAATGGACATACTGACGTCATTGTGGCTTTGCTATTGTTAGCCCTGTGGTGTTGGGTCATGCGTTGGGTTCAGGTAAGTGTACGGTTGGTTTTATGTTAGGGTTATGGGGAGTTTAATTGAGTTAGGGTTAGGGCGCACGTTAGGCATGTATGCAATAGTGACAAATATTGGGGTTAGGGGCGGTTTAAGTGAGTTAGAGTTAGGGCGCGGGTCAGGTGAGTGTGCAATAGTGACGGACCTTAGGGTTAGGGTCAGGGTCAGTTGGTAGATATTAGTGTCTTTATAGTGACATATTAGCATTATTTGTGTTTTCAGGATTTTGAGTTTCAGGATTTTGGTCTTTCAGGATTTTGAACTTTCAGTATATAGTTTTCAGGATTTTGATTTTCAGGCTTATAGTGTTTCAGGGTTCTGATAGGGAACCGTATATATATATATATATATATATATATATATATATATATATATATATATATATAAATGCACACACACACACACACACATATATATATATATATATATATATATATATATATATATATGGATTCACTTCATAACATTGAAATATCAAAATACTGAAACTCAAAACACTGAAACCAAAATACTGAAAGCTCAAAATACTGAATACTCAAAATACTGAAACTCAAAATACTGAAAACACATATTATGCATAAACTCAGCTTAAACAACATAAATCATAACAATTTCTACCAAATATATGCAGGGGCAAGCCCCTGCTAATTAAATATATCAACTCCAAGATTGCACATAGTGTAGTTAAGTGCAATCTTGGAATAGATATACATAATTAGCAGGGGGTGTGGGGGGTGCAGGGGGGCTTGCCCCCTTGCATATATTTGGTAGAAATTGCTATGATTTATGTTGTTTAAGCTGAGTTTACGCATAATATGTGTTTTCAATATTTTGAGTTTCAGTATTTTGAGTATTCAGTATTTTGAGCTTTCAGTATTTTGGTCTTCAGTATAATGAAGTTTTGTCATTTTCAGTATTATGAAGTTTCAGTGTTATGAAGTGAATCCATATATATATATATATATATATATATATATATATATATATATATATATATATATATATATATATATATATATATATATAGTTCCCTATCAGAAGCCTGAAACACTATAAGCTTGAAAATCAAAATCCTGAAACCAAAAGCCTGAAAATTCAAAATCCCGAAAACCCAAAATCCTGAAACTCAAAATCCTGAAAACACAAAATGGACATACTGACGTCATTGTGGCTTTGCTATTGTTAGCCCTGTGGTGTTAGGTCATGCGTTGGGTTCAGGTGAGTGTGCGGTTGGTTTTATGTTAGGGTTATGGGCAGTTTAATTGAGTTAGGGTTAGGGCGCAGGTTAGGCATGTATGCAGTAGTGACAAATATTGGGGTTAGGGGCGGTTTAAGTGAGTTAGGGTTAGGGCGCGGGTCAGGTGAGTGTGCGATATTGACGGACCTTAGGGTTAGGGTCAAGGTCAGTTGGTAGATATTAGTGTCTTTATAGTGACATATTAGCATTATTTGTGTTTTCAGGATTTTGAGTTTCAGGATTTTGGGTTTTCGGGATTTTGAATTTTCAGGCTTTTGGTTTCAGGATTTTGATTTTCAAGCTTATAGTGTTTCAGGCTTCTGATAGGGAACCATATATATATATATATATATATATATATATATATATATATATATATATATATATATATATATATATATATATATATATATATATTTTTTTTTTCCCAATGGTCCTAGGGTGTAATAAATTAAATTAATTACCCAGTATTGTAGGTTTTCAGAATAAGTCTCTTTATGAGTGCTATATTGATGAGTATTGTGCTGCATTCACATTTACTATACTACAAAGCATTTATTATATACTACAATCCGGTATATTCTATTTATTTATATATTCATTCATCTATATTCCAGTTTCAGTTTATTTCAATGCCTACGGTTTTAAGCATTTTTGGTATAAGTATACAACTGTAGTTTGCTGGTTTTCTGAAAGAGTGTTACAGTGATTTATACTTACCTTTTGGTTTCATCCTATTTGATTATAGTTTTCTGTGCATTTTATGTTATTTTTTGGGTCTATAGTAGATGCTCGACCGTCCAAAATGGCGAACACCTAATGAGCGACACATATAAGCCGAAGGACGAAAAGCGCAAAGGCTGTAAATGTTAAAAACTGGAACACCAAACTAATTCCATGCCCAGCAGGGTGATCATGGGGAAGAGGAAATATATCCTTTTCCCCACTGTAGTGCGATCTCGGAGTTGGTATATACAAGTAGGGGAAATGTGGGGGGGGGTGCAAGGGGGCTTGCCCCCTGCAAAAGTGTGATTAATGAAGTTTGTGTGTAGTTTAAAGTGCATTCGGTATTGCGGTTTTCGACATTTAGGTCCTTCGCTCTTATCGTGGTTCGGCGTATATGTGTTGCTCATTAGGTGTTCGCGGTTTTGGATGTTCAGTTTTCTGATATAGACCCTTTTTTTTAGTTACTGGCATTTTTGTAGTTGTTGTAGTACTAATTTCCTGAACTCTGGGTGATTTTTTTTGTACATCATCTAGAAAATATGTTTGGAGGCTGATTAGATCTGTTCCTCAATAACCTATAATAAGAAAAAAGTTACAATAAAATAATAAACCCTAAACATAAAACATGTTTCAAGAATATAACTCAACTGCACAATACCCCAAACTAGTAAATACAATGGCAAAAAAATGGTACAATATACAAATTCAATAAAATCTGTCATTCACTAAAATAGGAAAACAGTAAACTATCCAACAGAGAAAAAAAAAGCAAACTAACCAAACAGGCAAGAACTTAAAAACCCATTGGCTTACATCAAACTCAGAAATGCATAAATACTTCATTACAAACTACAGCTAAGGAAAATAATGCCTAAATGAAAAAAAAAAATCATCCAGAGTTCAGGAAATTAGTACTACAACAACTACAAAAATGCCAGTAACTAAAAAAAAGGGTCTATATCAGAAAACTGAACATCCAAAACCACGAACAGTAAGAATTTCGCAGACCCTCAGACTGGCGCACATACTAATGCTGTGGAGGCCATGTGGTCCCGATGCAAAAAACAATTGAGACAAATGAATGGCACTCTCCGACACATGTTGGACAGCCATTTGGATGAGTTCCTGTGGCGCGAGAAATACAGCAGACAAGATGATGACTTGTTCCTCTGCCTACTTGCACATATAAAACAGTACCAGGATTTGCATGAAGAGGACCTGGGTGGCCGTAAAGTGATGGTGCAATAACTTGTTTCTGAAATGGTGATTTTAACTTCTGCTGTCTGCTCTGCTGTTTTGATGGTGCAGTTACCTCTTTTAATTGATTTACTGCATTTATTTCAAATACTATTGAATGTTTTTTTTTCCGACAATTACGTTAAATAAATTGCATTCTGAAATGGTGATTTTAACTTCTGCTGTATGCTCTGCTGTTTTGATGGTGCAGTTACCTCTTTTGATTGATTTACTGCATTTATTTCGAATACTATTGAATGTTAAAATTGCGTTTCAATTACCGCATTGTCAAGAGTAGCCGATGTACTTTGAAAGTTCAATTGAATGTATTTTCAACAATTACCTTAAATAAATTGCGTTTATTTTAAATCCAATTGAATTTTTTTTTCCTACAATTACCTTAAATGCGTTTACGTGTCAGAGTTACTAGGAGGCGGGCTTTGCTACTGTGTTTACATGTCATTGTGAGTCTAGGAGGCGTGTCCGGGGCGGGCTTTGCTACTGCGCATCCTGCGAGGTACTTCACTGGGAGATTACCCAGATATTTATTTTATATATATATATATATATATATATATATATATATATATATGTGTGTGTGTATATATATATATATATATATATGTGTGTGTGTGTATATATATATATATATGTATATATATATATATATATATATATATATATATATATATATATGGTTTACCTTCAAAAGTTCGGCGGCCACATCTGCGATTCTGCTTCCATGAACAGCGAACCACAAAATTCGAAAACCGCAAAAACCGAATTGCCGACTTACAAAATCTCGTTCCCTTTTTGACCCATGGTAGCACTTGTTTCTGGGGTGGAGTGATTGGGAATGTCAAAGTTCAGGATGTTGGCTTAATGGAATTCAGCTAAACGTTTCGCGTATACAGCCATTCGGAAATATGCCTTCGCACAAATGAATGTATACTATATATATATATATATATATATATATATATATATATATATATATATATATATATATATATATACATATGTATGTATATATATATATATATATATCTATATATATATATATATATATATATATATATCTTTCACTTATATTTAGCTGCAGATGGTCTTACCTGTATATGCTTGCATTTATATAAGTAGATCCAAAGTCACTAATGGAGCCAGCAGCTTGACCTCTGTACAGACCCTTCAACCATTTGTTTATACTCTCATGTGAACCATGCAAACCACTTAAATACTATTAATGGATACTGGTTCTGAGCATGTGGTCATTTGTGCTACTTTTTAAGGCCTCTTTCCAAATGTGCAACTACTTCTGGCAGGAACAGATGAGGGTATGATAGGGGTAGAAGACGGCAATGGCTCACCCACTCTGCGAATGATTCCTGTGCAATTCCACCACAACAGTCCCACCTGGAAGAAGACCAGCTATTACTTCTCCTGCAAATCTGGGCATGGGAATGCATCCTGATAAGGAGTGCACATGCACATGGCTGTTATGGTTGTGTGCAAAAATGCACTGACAATAGGATCAGCAAATCTGACATCCCCACTAGATGTTCTACCCATCTGGGTTAGAACAAAACATTTATTGACTTTTTCTGGGTAATGGTTACTGTCCCTGTCCCTCTCTTCACTTTCTTGCTGCTCTATTATGTTAGCAGAAAAATGGTACAAATAGGCAAATAGGTATTTAACTAATTCATGCAAGTAGGAAGGAACTGTTGAAAGCCAATTTTAATGTAATTCAATTTGTTTTTATGTATTAATTTGTTAGCCTCGTTATTGAACTGGTACTCAAACCCATTTCAGCAATTACCCTAGCCACAAGAGCAAGAATAGATACAGTATAAATGAACAGCTTAGTGTAGCCAATCAAACAGCATGTTTTTGGGTGGTAGGAGGAGTGGCAAAGGAGAGGCCACTTTTTTGATTAAATGGTTTGATCTATATCTATATCAGTTGAAAGAAAAAAATAGTTAATCTATCAGGACTACTAAAACTAGCAGAGCATCAGCCAGAAGGCCTACTTGGTAATATGCTTCTGTGTGTTTCTGTCACCATTATCTTTTTATTTTCATATAGTGTTATTATGTATTATATTTATAATATTGTCTAATTCAGTAGAAAATTTATCTATGTGCATGTGTGTGCCTTCCGTGGAAGGTTGGGTGCCGGACTGGCAACTCAACACTGTAAAACTCCACTGCCAATCATGAGCAGACAGGTGATCTGCTGTGGTGACCCCTAACCGGGAAATGACGAAAGAAGAAGAATACCTGACTTCCATCCTGTAGTTACTGACTTTTTGACAACATTAAGAGTGCAAAAGGTGCCCACTCATGTTTATACCTATCCTTTCAATGCACGCATTCTAATAGGAAAACATTCTAATGTCCAGTGTTTCACTGCATGTATTCTAATAGGAAAACATTCTAATAATAGGAAAACATTCTAATGTCCAAACAGTGTTTCACTGCATGTATTCTAATAGGAAAACATTCTAATATCTAAACAGTGTTTCAATGCATGCATTCTAATAGGAAAACATTCTAATGTCCAAACAGTGTTTCACTGCATGTATTCTAATAGGAAAACATTCTAATATCTAAACAGTGTTTCAATGCATGCATTTTAATAGGAAAACATTCTAATGTCTAAACAGTGTTTCAATGCATTCATTCTAATAGGAAACCATTCTGATGTCTAAACAGTGACCAGGAGCAATAAAAATAGTTTGAGTATATCTCTTAAATGCCTTAAAACCACTACATTTCCCCAAAATGTGGGTCCATGTTTCTCTTGCTTGTAGAATACATCTCTAACAGTCAGGAAAGTTGCCTAGAAAAGCAACATTACTCAAATCTCCCTAAAATTTCTTTTATTTCTACATTTAACACCTTTTTGGAAGGCCTGCACACAGAAAGGAATAAAAATGTCTATACCTCTTTAATATCTGTCTTGGAGTGGTTCTCTCTCTAATGTTATTCTGGAGATCATCTACTCATAATTCATTTGCCTCATCTACCTTAAAGGGAACACTAGGATACTGGATCATTTCCAACATATTTTAACATTAAAGTTTTCTCACTGAAGTCAACATTGACATTTAATATATTTTGTTTGTCTGATTTAAATCCCATCACATCCTTGTGAAGCTGGAGTGAGTCACACAGAGCAGAACCACAAATTCATACTACAGCTTTTGATGCAAAAATAGAAATTTGCACTCATAACGGGCACCTCAACTGCAGTATTCATTAAACAATGTGATGGAGCCTTTCAGTCTTGTTTTTCTAGCTCATCATAACTAGAAATGCTTCACTCTTCAAAAGTTCTGCTAATGATAAATGAGGTTTGGGAACAAACCAATTTGTCCAATGTCATATTTGATAAGGGTCAGAGAGGGTTAAATGGGGGTGGAGGTTTTGTTGGAGAACAGAGTTAAAACTAAGGAATAGAGATATGTTTGATCAGATTTTGGGAAAGGAAGAGTTAATTTGTTAAGGAGACTTTAAAGGAAGTGAGGTAGATGTAGGGTGAGACTTGGATTTTTTTATAAGAGTGTAACTGGGAAGAGGAATCATATTTTGGTGTGAATTTGCAATCTACCCTCTCTCACCTTTTTTCTTTTTTTTTTTGTTTGTTTGGGTGGTTATAGAGGTGGGTATTTGTGTGACAAAAAGGGGGAGGCAGGTACAATAAGTTATTGAACAGGATATGTCATTGTTCAAAATTATTATTGAACAACTGTACTAGGTGAAGAAACCATGCATTTTGGAGTAATGCATTCCAGCAATGATTGAAAGTGCATGAAGGATCACTATGCTTTTCATAGAGGGGCCAAGTGTTTTCTTTTTTAATGTTTATGTTGAATTTCAATTCAAAGTATATCTGTCAGAGATTATCAATTTATATGGAATAGTGGACTTTTAAGTAAAGATTATAGGGGAATAAGTGAAGCATTTTGCATATACTTAAGAAAAAATGTGCAGTAAGTATAAACAAAAATAAAGACTGAAAATATTCAGCAGATATAAAAAAAATAGAGATTATATTTTATTGGGAGCTTTTGTTTTATGTGATCAGTGGAAGGTAGGATAATAAACCAGACTGGATCAGTGTGTGGGTAGTACATACTGAATGCCACAATAGTTAGTATAAAACAATAACTGGGTTTTACATTAAATTCTCAGTGAACCCTAAACTTACCCTCTCAGCCTTGAACATTTACAGAGTTAATAGGGCTCTATTCTCTTCTTTAGCAGCTCTGTCTCACTTAGGGAAGACAATTTGTAAAATACTCCTTGGCAGCTGGCTCCTTGCTTTTCTGGCCAGATGTCTTACCTTATGTGAATCAGTTGTTATTGGATCTTATGGATATACAGAGTCATATGAGATAATTTCTATCATATGCTAAAATAAAGTGATACCAGTACTTTATTTTAATGTTTTTTTCATCGGTTCAGGACAGCTGATACCTTTCAACCTCTTAGTGCAAGAAATGTGGACAAAACCAAAGATCATTGGGGGATAAAGGCCCTAAATCAGGGACGGATTTTAAATATTTCCTTATAAACTCATAAAGTTGATTGAATAACAGATTTTGCATTATCATGTACTTTCTAAAGGAAATGAATTCTACAACTCAAATGTCTGTTACTATTTAGTGACTTCAATCCTCAATGAATTGCCAGAAAACCTCTAATTTATGAGAAACAAACCATAGATATGAGGCAAAAAAAATGGACATTCTGCATATATCTGGACACTCAAGGGCCCTACTTTGGTCCCAGGAAGAGGTTTGCATGGCATCCTGTCTTTCTTGGTATTCTTGTCTGGAATGGCCCCTTGCCTGCCCTAAGCTTGCTCAAGCGGATATTAAAGACATCACACTACAACTTTAAAAAAGTAATGAATTTACTCATTCTCCTCATAAAACTTCCATTCTTTCACAAAATAACATAATGTTAATCTGAGTCAGTGTCAGCTAGTTTGCATTTTCATCCTGTCCTGGGCCAGGGTTGAAGTCTTAAAGTTATGTACCAGCCTTCATTTAATGATAACTGACCAACATGCAATTTAAATTGCATGTATTCACTACAGTAATTACATCAGTTATGTTTCCATGCTATTGAATAGGTAATTACAAGTAAGCTGCTTTCTTCCTTACTGTGACAGTAGCAAGAAGACCTTCAGGTACAACAGCAACGATAATACCGATGAGGAAAACTGCAGCCTCCACCCAGGTGTACCCAGTGACCATTGAAAGAATAAAAAAGGTTGTTCCAATGAATGCAGCCATTGCAGTGATGATATGGATAAAGTGCTCAATTTCAATTGCAATTGGTGTTTCTCCAGATTCCAGACCAGTAACCAGTGTGGCAATACGACCCATTACTGTACGCTCTCCAGTATGAATGACTATGCCATGGGCATTACCTGGAACAAAACAGATAAAAATGTAACTGTTCTTTATTAGGTGCTATGATTTAACTCATTCCATATGAATGCATACCTTTCAGTTTTAGTGTCTATCTGTATGGAAAACAAGGTGGTCTGGTATGAAAGAAAATAATAAATATAGGCTGAAATTTGTAGATAATACTGACCTGCTTTGGTAAGGCAAGTTATGTTGCTTGGAGTTAATGTGATTCAGTGACATGCATTCTGTGCATGGCAATGAACCTCATTGACACCATTTACATAAATAAGCATCATTCATATGAGTGGTATAAAAACTGATTTCACACACACACACACACACACACACACACACACACACACACACACACACACACACACACACACACACACACACACACACACACACACACACACACACACACACACACACACACACACACACACACAAATGCACACAAGCACGAACACGGACAGACACAAATGCACACATGCACACATGCACACACACACACATGCACACACGCACAAACAACAAATCCACACAAGCACAAACATGCACGCGCGCACACACACACACACACACACACACACACACACACACACACACACACACACTCTCTGAATGCAGAATGAGGACATGTAGGCAGGCAGTGTGAATTTATTTGATAGTAGCAAGGTGTGCCAGTAAGAAACAGTACTGTGGGGTTCTACAGCTGCTGTAATCAAGTTCTGGTGAGATGTTTATGCATGAACTGTCACGGAAACATCATCATGTGGGATTAGATGCCTAATTTGACTGGTATTCCTTGAATGTTAACAACAGGAATTTATTATGGCTGACATGTGGCCCCAGAATGACAACTGGACACAGAGAGTAACATCAAGATTATCTAACACAGAGACAAATTCCAGCTTGTCATTATAAATGGTACAAGGGTCATTGAAAGCCTTATAGAATCACGAAGAATAACCTAAACAGCTAAGGCTTAGAAATGTGTTTCAACAGATTATTTCTTGCAGAAAGATGACAGCTAAATCATCTTCAAGGGAATTGATGGCTGGCAAGCACTGTAGAGAGAAGGAGAGGTAAAGCTGTGTTTCATCTGCAAAGCAAAGATCTGCTTTCTTAATCATACATCAGAAGCAGCATATACAGAATAAGTTCCTTCGGCTCAGCATGGAATTGGGTTGAAACCTCACCCACAAATGCCAAAGGGTGGTAAGAAGATAAAGTGTCACCCACCACCCTATGGGTATGTTCAGAATGGTAAGATGTGCAGCAGTTAAGGACAGTAGTAGAAAGACCACACTGAGATTTGATTCAACAGGACTCCATGATCAGTCATGTCAGAATGTATAGTGATGTCAAGGAAGACAATAACAAAATGACAACATTGTCCTCCTTCATAAGGAGAACATGTCATACCATAATGAGGACAGCTTCTGTGCCATTCAATGCAAAATATAGACTAGAATGGATAAAAGATATCATAAGACTTCAGAAGAAATTCAGCTTGTGCAGAAACTTTACTTGAATTGTCTGACATATAAATTGAATGCAGTAATTATCAAAAATATGAGGACACAAATAACTTTTTTGATGGAGTAACATTACCAAATTCTCCTTAAAAACAGATTTAAAACCTCCAAATATAAAGAAGGATTCCATGATCTGATAAATAAGCACCTCCCACAATACCAATTTTGAGATTTTGTTTGTTCGCTCATGTGAGCGTTCGAGAGTTTGTGTTTTCGGTTTTATGACATAGACCCATAAATAATTGTACCCAGTTCTCCCATGCCACAAATCTTAAAGGCAAGGGTGCAGAGTTTAAGAGATAGGCAACATACTTCTTTTCAAGGATATGAACTCCAATTAATCAATAATATGAATCACATTCAAAGGTTATACAGCCATGGGCCAGAGGTGCAGCATCAGATGTGCCTGCACAAGGAAGTATCTGAGACCTAACAAAAACAAGCCTGTAGCAATAAATAAGTGGTATCTTACACTGATGTGGTACTCATAGTAATGCTCTCTGGGTGGACAGCCATGGGCCAGAGGTGCAGCATCAGATGTGCCTGCTCAAGGAAGTATCTGAGACCTAACAGAAACAAGCCTGTAGCAATAAATGAGTGGTATCTTACATTGATGTGGTACTCATAGTAATGCTCTGTGGGTGGACAGCCAGGCTTGGCTGCACTACCTGATAGCCATTCAAAAAAGCATATCATGTCATGTAGCTGGTCCTGAAATCTCCTTAGATAAAACACAGCCTTTTTTCCTGAACATCTTGGGCTGCTAATGGACACAGTGCTCAATCATGTCAAGTCTATCATTCCAAACATGGGAGCACCTCATCTGACCATCCCAAAGGAACAGAGCTCAGCATGAAATTATGGTTCATGGTAAGCACATGTACTTGTAGAAGGACATATAAATCCAGTTTAGTTCTATCATTCCAACATGAGCGCACCCCCAAAACTATCATCTGACCATCCCAAGGGAACAGAGCTCAATATGAAACTATGATTCATGGTAAGCACATGTACTTGTAGAAGGACATATAAATACAGCATAGTTCTATCATTCCAAACATGGAAGCACCTCAAAACTATCATCTGACCATTCCAAAGGATCAGAGCTCAGCATGAAACTATGGTTCATGGTAAGCACATGTATTTGTAGAAGGACATATAAATCCAGCTTAATTCTGTTATTCCAACATGAGAGCACCCCCAAAACTATCATCTGACCATCCCAAAGGAACAGAGCTCAATATGAAACTATGGTTCATGGTAAGCACATGAGCTTGTAGAAGGACATATAAATCCTGCTTAATTCTATCATTCCAAACATGGGAGCACCTCGGAACTATAATCTGATCATCCCAAAGGAATAAACATGAAGATGAAATGACTGTTGATATTGACACAGTATAAGCAGTCATAGTTAAACATATAAATCCAGTGCAACAAAGACCTAATACAAATAGAGTCACTGGTTATTTACTCGGGATTATCAGCATTGTTGGTTGACAAGAGCCAATGGAACAGATGAGGAAGTCTCAGGTGTAATCTTAACCTGGTTTTTATGCCCCTTAGCTGAGAAGCCTTCTAGGGCTGAGGGTCAGAGCAATATAGACCAGGTGGTGCATATATCATGAGGTTGCTCCCACCCCGAAGTCAGCAGTTGCCATCCTCAAGTGGAATATTACTTTCAGACTACATATATAATGACAGCTTACAAAAACAACTTCCTGAGCAAACCAAAATCCTTAATGCAACAAATAGTAGATGAAAAAGTTGATAGAATTATTCTAAGAATTGCTTCACACAAGTAGGAAAACAGTCAAAATACAGTTTGATCATGTGCCTATAAGGTTATCCTACACTCAAATGACTGCACTTGCATTAAGTAGCTTTATTTGCATACAGATGTTTATTGTGCTAGACAAATGTACTGCAGTGGTATTTGTCACTTTTCCAAAACATCTCTGCAAGTGGGAAGCTAATATATGCAAGTAAGGAAGATGTGGTGGACAGAGATCCCCACATGGGTAGTATTAGGGACTTGCAGCCTCCAAAAATGTTGTTTTTGTTTCTTTTTATTGTATGTTCAAGTTACATTTTGCCATTCAGGGAAAGCAAAGAAATGTAACTCAAAGTATGGTGATTCAGTTTAACATAGGTAAAGCTGCTCTTACCTTACTCAGAGTTATTATTTGTTATTTATTTATTATTAGTTATTATTTCTGCTGTAAGCCTCTTCTGCCTTCAGCTGAATTTTAAGGCAAATGTGAAACTTACTCCTGGTTTTACCTTGTCTAACAAACTGAATAAAGGAGGCACCCAGGCACAGTCACTACCAGCTGTGAACCAAAATAACCATCTAAGCAGGTCTTACCTATAAATGCAAGAATGACATCACTCAACATGTCTGAGATAATCCATGACTAGTTACAGAGAGACCTCATACTGTTAGACAATGCCCTGTATGAAAAGGTGAGCCTAATCCAATAAGCCACTTCAACTCAGACTGATGCAGTGCAAGCAAAATGGTCAACAACCTGCTAGATAGTATGCCAAAAGACTCACTTAAGGTACCCACCTCTCTGCATATACAGTGCAAAATCTTAACATGTTCAAAAAACTGACTAGGAAGCTGTGAGATATTAAAGGAGTGAAGTTCCAAAAGGAGGGTCATATCATAGCCAGAAATACTGCTGACTTTCAAATGGCCATCTAAAATCAATATTTAATAATGCAGCAACATTCCTAGATAGCAGAAAATACAACTGTTAAAATAGGAACAGCTACAGATCAATCATAAAAATAAAAAAGATGTTATGAGCTACCATTGAGGTCTTGATATAAACTATGTCTCTCAAGTGCCCCACAGGTTAATAACCCCAGAATCTGTAGTATCTTAAAGGAGGCCTATAGGAGGATGAAAATGAATAAGTTAGTACTCTGATCATACGTAAGAGCCATGGTCCAGATATAATGGTGGATAGGAATAAGATCCAGCCATCCCTGTGGCCTTTCAAAATAAATGCTGATAGAAAAAAAATTGAGCAAACTAAACAAAGAAAAGAAAGATGGTTCCACATATGACTTGTCAGGTAAGGTTTCTGACAAACCAGTATTAGATAAAAGAAGTCTGACACCAGTTCTTACAGCGCACTGGAATAGATACCACCATCCATAATGTTAGATTTTATGAATATAAATTTGAAATTAATTATGTTGTAAATATGCTGAAAGAAAAGGCTTGCTTAAATGCAGAAACAAAGTTTAAGTAATATGTGATCAGCAGTCATACTAAATGACCATGGCTTGGAAAAGGAATCTGCTGAATGGACATTCTTCCCTTACAGACTCAAAACAGGATGTATGCAAGAGCAAAAATACAAAATCTGCTTTTAAAGAATGGACATTATTCCCTTACAGACTCAAAACAGGATGTATGCAAGAACAAAAATGCAAAATCTGCTTTTAAAGAACAATGACATGTTTTTTCTGCATGGAAAAACAGGATATGACATAAGAACAGATGTTTTTTTATACCAACATTGTTTTGCCAAAAACATATTAAAAATAGTGACCATTCTTGCTATTAGAAACATTTATGCATTTTGCATATCTTTATTCTCTCTTTATAGCTGTAATCAACACTGCCTGTTGTGCTTTCCCAGCTTCTCAAGTGACTTTGAAAAATTTCCAGCCATCTGCAACAACAGCCTGATCACCTGTTTTCTTGCTCACTGGTAAGACTTTTTTCTACGTCACATTTTTTAGTATGGTTGCTATTCGACAGTATGGATATTTCCATGCATAATTTAAGCAAATGTAAAAAATTGCTATGTTGGTATACACAGCACATTAGTAAATGTAATTATGTAGTTACGGAATTTTGCTTTTGTGGTTATATGTTAATCTAAATTAGAATCACTTGACAGTTTTTTGTAACTTGTTTTATTATGATTTACTTCAGTATCAATTTGAATGACATTTGTACAACATTATTATTTGGTTTTATTACAAGGATTGGTTTTTTAAGTGTAAAAATTTATTGCACAATGGTAGTTAATGCTGTATTAAATGTTTTAGATGCATTACAAGTGAGAAAGCATGTACTGTAGTTTTAAGAATATGGTGAGGGCGTAGTTTCCAAACAATTAATTTTGGCGGTTTTTTAAGTATTTATAGAGAGCCTTTGGGCGTGTCATTTGTTCTGAGGAAGTGTATTTTATACATGAAAGCGCTCAATAACTTGCTTTTGGTTTTGTCGTAATAAAGAGCTTGTGCTTTTTACCTAATTTAAGTGTGGATCGTGGTTTTTACTGTGGTACCGGTGTGCTGTTTAGTCTATTGTTGCTTCCACAGTGACTTTTGGGATTAAATGTAAAACCTTATTAGGGCAGGTTGATAGTAAGGCATTATGCAAATGTATTACAATATTTGACTGGTATCTCAAAGAAAACCATGTGAAATATGACAAATGTTTATTGTGTGCTTCAACAAAAACTGTATTTTGTGTATTATGCCATAAAATAATATTGCATCATATTGTAAATACTGGTAAAGACAGATCTGAAGAATTAACTAAGGGTAAAGTGTTTCCATTACATTCTGATGTTGAACAGTTATGTCCTGTCACCACATGTGAGTCAAATCAGTTACTGATAGAATCCCTAGTACATTTTGTTACAAAGGAATGTAGTAAACTTCTAAAAGACAGACATAATGAGTTCAGGAAGCTTAGACAAGTTATACATACATCTTTTCAAAAGTGCATAGGAGTTTCAAATTCAGCAGAACAGCTTACTAAAGAATGTCAGAAAGACCATGCAACATCACAGGAAATTCAACAGAAGTTGCAGGATAAAGAAAATAAATTAGCTGAACTGACAGAGATTGGGAACTTCCTGCATACACAGCTAATCTGTGCAAAAGAAATATATTTTATAATATGTTTATGTTTTGAAAATGGTTAAACATACATGGTAGGATGGTAGGATCTGATGTCTGGACAAATCATTCTTAAATGTTTTACTTTCATTCAGTTAAAGCAAGACATCTATCAGTACTACAGTAAAGTAAAGCATATGAATACCATTCATTAGCATAGTCAAAAGGTAAATAAAACTGTTCTAGTGTATAAAATTAAATAAAAATAGATGAGTAAAAATTTAAAGTCACAAGACATGACATGCTTGTATAAAGATATACATATACAAGACAGACATGCATGTATGTTCTTTTCATCTAGAGTACATCTGTTACAATACACAAGAATAACAGGCAGACAACAGCAAATATAAATAATATAAATATAAATGTGTTGGTTAAACTAATATCTATTTTGTTTTTTACAATTTAGTAACACCAAACAGTTAAAGTTCTGAATTTTAAAAAGAAAATCACAGATGGTATTATTCAAACAGTTTTTGTAAAATTAATGGCAGGACAGTTAAATAGATAAATAAATAAAAAATACTGAAATCCATGTAAGGTAATTGTAAAATAATGTCTCTTTATGTAGTATAAATGCATAGTTATGCAAATCACAATCACATTAAAGGAAAAATGCCAAAAGAATTAACTATAGTTTACAGAGTATGAAATGTGAGCTCAGACCTTCCTAGACTGAATGAATAGTTACAGGAAATGCTGGAAAGATAAGATAAACAACAAGACTGATTGCCAGATAAGTAGCTTGAGTTTTTCTAAAGCATCATTGTTATTAAAACATAATTATTAAAATGTTTACAGGCAACACTATTTAGTAATTGTAATAAAATGTCACAATTGTGCATAGATATCACTGATAATCTGTTTGCAAGTAAATGTTGAAAGGAGAAGAAAAAACCTCAGTTGCATCAAGTCCAGCCAGCAAATGGGCTATAGTATACATATAGTTCAAATCAATTGTGCAGGAGGGTGTAAATACCTACTAGAGGTAGAGGTAGTAAACAGCAAAAGCTTTAGAAAAAATTATCAAATCAGACAGGGGTCTATAATAATGTATAACCATAGTCTTAGGCTGACATACATTCTATTCTCACAGCATAGGGCAGGTAAACAGTGCTGAAGTACTACAGGGGGAGGGGTACTTTCTCAGTTTTACACTGACTGTATAAGAGGGAGGGGCACTTTCTCAGTTTTACACTGACTGTATAAACAGACTGTGACAAGGGTCTGAAATAAAGCTACATAAAATAAATAATAAGGGTCTAAAATAAAGCTACAAGAAAAAAATATCTCATTCCTTCTTGACAATACTCTTTTATGGGGAGGGAAAACAGGTATTAGTGTATTAGAAATACTGGTAAACTGGATTAAACCTGACAGGATAAGATATTTTACAAGTTGTTAATAGCTATCATAATGGTTATTATTATATTGTTTAGAATTAAATTGTATTTACAACCCAAGAGATGGCTTAAAATTGATTACAGCTATAAAGAGAGAATAAAGATATGCAAAATGCATAAATGTTTCTAATAGCAAGAATGGTCACTATTTTTAATATGTTTTTGGCAAAACAATGTTGGTATAAAAAAACATCAATGTTTCTAATTGCTGAGTATGTAGTTTTAAAATAACAGGACCTATGCATTTGGTATCAATTCCACTAGATATTTCTAAAGAGACAAACATTTTCCAAGATTTTGCTCAATATTAATGTTATTAAATTTGTAAGATTAGACTAAATGTACTTTATAGTCTTTGTATGTACAAATGCAGAAGAATTCAGTACAAATGAGATTAATGTCTAGTAATAAATATGTGTGAAAAAACATATTTAAAGAAAACAATGGGTCCAGGGTACCTACTAGATTGAAATGCATAAATAGCAAACAGTCTGTGTAAATACATACTGTACAGGATACATCGTAATAAGTTCAAAAGTAATTTGTCAAGTTGTAATATCATTGGTTTTACCCCAGTAAAATAACTGCTTTCAAATATTTATTATCTAAGCCCAGTTCAGTACTTTACCAAGATGTTAATGAGCAGTTCAAAGACATGACCACAATGTTATGGTTAAAATGACATTGAAATTGTGTGTTTTCAGTAGTGTATAAATGCTTGCAGTAGCACATGGTTACTGTCTCTTATAGTTAATTCAACAGTTGCAAAGAGTTAATGGAACAGTTCTAAGTCATAAATTAAATTCTGTGATTGCAAAAGAATAAATTGATCATGTTAAAAAAAAAATAACATTAAAGCAGACACAGCTCATAACTGATAAAAAATATTTTCACAGAATGGTCTGCAAAAGAAAAAGTTGTTAAATACATTCAGTTTTGGTAGTAATACTTTAATATCATTGTATTAACTATGTAAAATTGCATTTTGATTTGTTGTATCAAACTAAAGGTTTGTTTCTTGTGTTTTCTATATAACATGTTTTGAGTATGTTTAAAAACAGAGGGAATTGTTAGATTTTATGAATATAAATCTGAAATTAATTATGTTGTAAATATGCTGAAAGAAAAGGCTTGCTTAAATGCAGAAACAAAGTTTAAGTAATATGTGATCAGCAGTCATACTAAATGACCATGGCTTGGAAAAGGAATCTGCTGAATGGACATTCTTCCCTTACAGACTCAAAACAGGATGTATGCAAGAGCAAAAATACAAAATCTGCTTTTAAAGAATGGACATTATTCCCTTACAGACTCAAAACAGGATGTGTGCAAGAACAAAAATGCAAAATCTGCTTTTAAAGAACAATGACATGTTTTTCTGCATGGAAAAACAGGATATGACATAAGAACAGATGTTTTTTATACAAAGATCCAAATAAAATACAGGATGTTCACACTGTCAGAAAAGCTGATCTCTGACAATGTGTTTTCTCAAAAATATGTTTTTCTTCATAAAAAACAGGATATGCTTATCAGCATTGGTACAAGAACATATGGTCATATACACAGATCCAAATAGAATACAGACAATGTGTTTCCTCAAAAATATGTTTTTCTACATGGACATTAGGACACTGTTACAGGATATTCACACTGTCAGAAAAGCTGGTTTCTTACAAGACATTGTTAAACAAGGAAGCTTAGTATTGTTTCTACAGGATACAGAACAATGTGTTTCCTCAAAAATATGTTTATGCATGACTAAAAAGTGTATATAAAGAGCTGTATAAATCCAGCTAGGAGAGAGGTTTGATAGGGACACAAGTCCTAAGGTAAATGTTATATCTCTCACATCATCTGTACTATATGAGAAGTAAAGTTGGAACAGCACTTTAAGCCTGCAACGTGTTTCCGTTTGGTTTATTATAAAAAGTTATTTGTTACTGCTCTCTAAAGTTGATGCTGCAAAGTATATTCTCTCATCAGTGTATATTCTGCAAGTTTCTGTATGCAACAGACTGTGAATGCAATTATAACCAGACTTTGATTCCAGCCAGCAAGACTGAGTGTCTTAAGAACACTGCAAATCCATCACTCCAAGCAAGTAAGCAAGTAAATCTCAAAATATTTTTTCACATAAAACTGCCAGACTATGCCAGGGCTCAACAAACAGTTACCATTAGATTAAAAATACAACAGAAAGAGAGGGGGGGAATCATCCAAATTCAAAAATTAAATGAGCAAAGGTCAGATGTAGATAATTTTAAGAAATGGAACTGAGATCACAAGAAATTACCTTCTATGGACAATAAGCACTGTTGCAAAGGTAAGAAAACGGCATCTAGGACAAAGTGTGAAATAGTCAGGCAAGGACTATTGAAAACATAAGTAAGTAAGTCAGTGAATAAATAAATAAACTAATTAATTAATAACTAAATAAATAAATAACCAGTAAAGGCACATCAGCACCAATGATCTATGGGGGAGCTGAAACATAAAATTGCAAAAGACACAAGATGCAGCAAGTTAGAGAAACACAGAGCATAACCAAAAGTCAGATGCAAATGCTGTTCAGCTGGCAATGAGGATATAAAGGCTGGCCAAAAGTCAAATACCTGCCCACCATGTAATGTCGCAAGAGCAAACAAGTCCTCCTTCCCAGTAGTGATGTAACACCTGCTGCCTCCAAACTAAAGCAAAGGTCCTCCTATGCAGTGCCAAGAAATACCAAAACTCATAAGACCATTTGAGAAGCAGGAATGTACCCCAAGTGCCCTGACTCATCACCAAAGCAGTCAAGTTTAGGAGAACACAGCAGGACATGACAAAATGGCAGAAAGTTTAGTCAGTGATTCCTCTCAGCTGTTTTGGAATAACATGACAGACTGACAGTGTCAGAAATAAAACAAATTACCAAACACAACAAAGTTCTCAGCCATTAATGAATGGGGTGCGTATGGGGGAGAAAATGAATTATCTAAAAAAAAAAAACAAATACACATGAATAACCTGTAAGCTTTGCAAAGACAATTACTGAATGTCAGAATTTCTGAATCTTTGGGTGTGAGTGTCAAACTGTAATTACTTTGGAGATGTGCTGTCTATTGATGCCAGAAATGTATGATGCCATTTCTACCAGGCATTACATTGCAAGCAAATCATCTGGCCTAATAAAATGGTACAATACCTTCTACACAATTTGTAGAAAAGAAGGCAATGTTCTTGCTTTCCAGTGGATTTTCATCAGAGTAGTCTGGAGATCTTATCTGAGGTTCAGATTCACCAGTAAGTGAAGAATTGTCCACCTGTAGAAATATAGCAAAATAAAAATGGTTACATTGAGGTATGTTTATTATAAAGGTTACAGTGAAGTATGGTATTACAATAGTTCCATTAAGGTAGGCTTTATTTCATTTTGTTTGCAAGTAAATTCTTTATTCAGTAAAAGGCTTAAAGGACGAATGTTAGACACAAAAAATGTTTTTTCCCATGACAGCCCTGATGTTCTGAATCTGAACCACTAGATAGTATTGTTGTCACCCTCTTCCAAAGTTTCTGTACAAACATTTCTGATATGGATATATTGCATATTGCAGCAAAAAACACATGGTTTACAATAGCTTGTGTCCAATATTTGGAGCAAGAGTGTTTTCTCCTCCATACAAGGATGGATTCAGACTGCATTATATCTGGATGATTCAGTCGTAGGGAATAGATATTCCCTCCCTACCCACTTGTAAGGTTAGAATACTGCAGTTTTGCAATATGCTTCGATTGTTATGTCATGTTTTATATTTGTTTTCATCTTCTTGAATTACTCTATCTTTCTTTTCAAGTTGTTTTCATGCATTAATATCACACTCATCTTTTATAAATTGTCCTCAGTTCCTTAGTAAAACTTTACAGGAAATGTGATCTGATATAAAAGTGTTCTAAATTATTGGTAGCTTACATGCAGTAGCCATAAAGTAATATTAGTGTTCTAATGGACAGCATATCCGGATATCAGGAAGTTTATGCTATTTTGCTATCCGGTCATACAGACTCCAAAATAAAAAAAAAAAAAATGGACATTCTTATTTTTAAGTCAGAAATGAACATTATCTAAGACTTGGGATGGGGAACATTTTTAACATTTGTTCTCTATAAGACATCT
Organism: Protopterus annectens; assembly: GCF_019279795.1. Lineage (NCBI taxonomy): Eukaryota > Metazoa > Chordata > Ceratodontiformes > Protopteridae > Protopterus > Protopterus annectens. Next base: position 731,272,959 of record NC_056743.1, read on the forward strand.
TACTGAAGAGCATTAAATCACAACTAGATTGCATACTCATTATTTATATCAATCCATCCATCCATTAATTCATTTTACAGTAACCCACTTTATCCTTTAATGGGTTCATGGAGATGCCAGAGCATATCTCAGCAGCCAGTGGGTGCAAGGCTTTGAAACTCTTTCTGGACAGGACCCTGGTCAATCACATAGCATATAGTCTCATTCAGTCAAATACTGTATGCACATTTACATTTTATTTTCACTGCAGATGAAGGTACAGGTATATGGCACTGTACAAGCATTACAGAAAACTATATATGAAAATAGCTGCATTCAGAAATGTCCAGCTGAGTGTGCATATGCTACTATGGCTGTCCCTAGTGGAAAAACATGATAGTCAAAAGTATCCACACTGTAAGAGGCAACATGAAATTATTCAATCATTCAGTCATGAAGTTCTTAAGACCTACAGTGAATATAAAAAGTGTACACACCCCTGTTAAAAATGCTAGGATTTTATGATATAAAAAAACGAGACCACAATAAATCATTATTTGGAGCGCTTTTGCAAGGAAGAGTGGGCAAATATTGTCAAGTCAAGATGTGCCATGCTGATAGACTCCTACCCAAGAAGACAGAATGTTGTAATTAAATCAAAAGGTGCTTCAACAAAGGATTAGTTTAAGGTGTGCACACTTATGCAACCAACTTATTGTATGTTTTTTATTTTTTATATTTTTCCCCAACAGATTATTTTTTCAAATAAATTGTACAGGTTATAGGTCACATTAAAGGTGGGAAGAGTTTTGAAATGATTTAGTGTGGTCTCATTTTTTTTATATCACAAAAACCTGGCATTTTAACAGGGATATGTACACTTTTTATACCCAATGTATTTTATCCTGTTTATGTTTATGGGGGAGCCAGAGTTTCTTCTGCATATTCACATATATGACTGAGAACTAATCCTGGATGGGATTATAGTCTGTGACAGGATTCTGATAGACAGAAAGAAAAACACATACACACACACACACAAACAAACACATATGCACTCATACACACATACACACAAACATGTATGCACACTCACACACATACGTGCGCGTGCACACACACACACACACACACACACACACACACACACACACACACACACACACACGCACACACGCATGCACATGCACGCACACTCACACACATACACACACACACACACTCACACATGCAATGCAAGCACTCATACACTCATACACACACACACACACACACACACACACACACACACACACACACACACACAAACACACGTGTTCTCACACTCACTCATAAACTGAACATACATGAATGGGCAGTTGGAAGGATCACAGATTCAGCTACAACATGCCTTTGGGAGGTATGAAGTAGTCAAAGCGCACACCAAAAAATAAGACAAGAGAGGAGATGCAGACTATACAGACACTATCACTGCAACTGTAAATTGGTTAGCAAGACACTATTAAATAATTACAGAATGTTTATATGCTTTATGTTAGTTTGTTTTCATGTAGTTATTTTTTTATGCCTGAAAATCAGTATAAGTGCAGTAACGTTTTTAAGAAAAGTAAGTTATACTGCCCCAAAAAATAAATAAGATCATATAGGTGCATAGGTTCATAGGTCAACCGCCCTGTGAGCCATTTCAAGTCTATCTAAATTCACATATTGGACTTGAATTAACCTATCCCACTTGGTTAGAGATTAGCCTTACCCATCCCATAGGTAATAAGTATATATTACCTCTAGTAAGAATAACTGGGATCAATCCTTAGATAATTTGTAGGAATGTATAATGATATAATATGATATATGTGATGTATAATGATCATATGATATATATAATGTTTAAGGATAAGTATATAATATAATGTATGTGATGTATAATGATCATACAATCTATATAATGTTTAATGATAAGTATATACTATAATATAATATATGTGATGAGTAATGATCGTATGAGACATATAACGTTTTAGGATAAGTATATAATATAATGTATGTATAATGATCGTATGACATGTATAATGTTTAAGGATATGTATATAATATAATATAATGTATGTGATGTATAATGATCGCACAATCTGTATAATGTTTAATGATAAGTATATAATATAATATAATATATGCAATGAATAATGATTGTATCATATGATACGTATAATGTTTTAGGATAAGTATATAATATAATATAATTTATGTATAATGATAGTATGATCTGTATAATATTTAAGGATAAGTATATAATATAATGTATGTGATGTATAATGATCATATGATCTGTATAATGTTTAAGAATAGGTATTTAATATAATATAATATAATGTATGTGATATATAATGGTCGTATGACATGTATAATATTTAAGGATAAGTATATAATATAATGTATGTGATGTATAATGATTTTACAATCTGTATAATGTTTAATGATAAGTATATACTGTAATATAATGTATTTGATGAATAATGATCGTATGATACATATAATGTTTTAGGATAAGTATATAATATAATATAATATAATGTATGTGATGTATAATGATCGTATGACATGTATAATGTTTAAGGGTAACTATATAATATAATATAATGTATATGATGTATAATGATTTTATGATATGTATAATGTTTAAGGATAAGTATATAATATAATGTATGTGATGTATAGTGACTGTATGACATGTATAATGTTTAAGGATAAGTATAATGATAGTGACAATTTAAAAAAAATCATACAAAATACTTAAGAACTTTTGATACACCTAACATTTCTAATATATTAAAAGTAAAGATATACATACAATTCCAGTCCGTTTTTTTATTTAACAATCTACAGAGTATATGGTACATTTAATTACATAAAGGGAGGTGATTGGTTTATGAAGACTAGTTTTTGTACCTCACAGTAGTAGAGGCAGATTATCCAAAAGGACAGTTTCATAGAGGTATAAAAGCATAGCTTGTATTTATTTTCTGTGGAGTCAGTCATCTCAAAAAATGTTTTCTACCATCAGTGTCTCAGTGGTGACTAGCCTGGATAAACATGATTTTCTTCATAAAACCATTTGATTTGCTTACATAAACCAAATCTACAAAAAAATTCTGCAAAAGAAACAGAGACCTCCAAAGCAGACATCCCAGCAACCTCCACACCCCATCACCAACCATGAAACACATACTTCACATAATCAATGTGCCATGCAATCACAGCCCTTAAGGCAAAATAACATACCCAACACGCTAGTAATAGGCAACTTTATAGTCAGGCACACTGATGTCCCACTAACTAGGCTGGACAAAGAGAAGGTTACAGTTAGCTGCCTGTCGGGCGCCAGGATCCACCGCATAACACAAGCACTCAGGTCACTCCAGAACAAGTACAAATACGACTCTGTCATTGTCCATGTTGGTGTGAATGACCTGAGACATACCTCCCTGGACTACATGAAAAGAGACATGGAAGAGCTCTCTGATCATATAGCCCAGACCGGTATGACCCTGACCCTGAGTAGCATCCTGCCCTCATCAAGAATGATGCCACAGTATAAAGAAAAAAATATCAGTTTCAACAATTGGCGAAGTTTATGGTGTCATTCAAAGGGGATCCAGTATCTGTCTGCCTGGGATGACATGTTCAACAAGCCATGTTGCTTTGCAAGAGATGGCTTGCACCTGTCACTCTTAAGCTTTCGAATACTGGCCAAGGCTCTTGCTGCCCCCCCCCCCCATACTGCCTTTTTTAGGCAAGGCTCAAAAGACAAACCCACCACCGTAAATAGCACAAGTAACCAAAAACTGAGGGTAATGCTACTCAAAACTAGAAGTGTAAATCTCAAAATGCATGCACTCGAGGCACTCCTCAGTATGGAGAACATTGACATTTGTAAAGGAACAGAAACCTGTTTTAAGGCTCCTGAGATCACCCCGGCACTACCAGGCTATAACTCATACCATACCGGCCACAGAACCAGGACCAAAACACAAAAGGCGGGTGTGTATCCATATTCATCAAGGATACCCACACCTCCAGGTTAGTGGGGCCGCACAATGCATCAGAGATCATCCATGTGCAGTGCAACTAACAACAGGCAAAACTGCAATCCAAATTGTAGCTTGCTACAGATCACCCACCGTGACCTAGGACCCCCATTCTGCATTTTTGGAAACACTGGGAAATATGAAGGTCCTACCAAACACCCTAATACTGGGTGATTTCAATTACCCAAACATAAACTGGGAGAACTACTCAAGTATTAACTCCCTTGCCCAATGATTCCTAGAATTTATAAACTCGAACACCCTGGATCAACTGGTCAACACCCCCACCAGAGGGAACAACATATTGGACCTGGTCATCAGCAACATGGGCGACCAGTGTTCCACACTGGAGGTTAACCTCTCACTGGTTAGGTAGTCCACTAAATACAGAAAATGTAATAAGGGATCTGGGGACCCAAGTAGATAGTAGTCTTTCCTTTGATAATCATATTGCCAAGGTAGTTAGAAAATCCTTCTATGTGGCCCACCTAATCACAAAAGGGTTTGCATCTAGAACAAAAGAGGTTATTGTGCCTCTCTGCTCATCACTCATTAGACCCATCATAGAATACAATGCCCCATTTGGGATGTACCTTACAAGACATCTGCAACAGCTGGAAAGACCACAAAAGTACCTCACCAAGAGGATTACTGGCCTCAAACAGATGCCCTATTCAGCCCGACTCATGAAACTCCAGCTGTACTCGGTTGCATACTGCTTACTCAGAGGTGATCTCTGCCTGACATACAAGGCCATGTCCAACCCTGAATTGATGGACATGCTCCACCTAAAAAAAAAAAAAAACAAATCCTGAAGAGCCACATGCTCTGGAGATATAAACCTCACCACAATGATAAACAGGACGTGCTGGAGGGATAGATTCCTGTCCCAGAGACTCCCCATGCTTTGGAACAGGATTCCAATATACATCAGGCAGAGCCCCTCACTAAAACTCTTCAAGAAAAACCTTGATGGGTGGATGAGAGACAGAAGATTTACCCCAGGGATCACTGTAGTGGCTCTGCTGGACAGAGGTGCAGGGAACTAATGGCTCTGCTGGACAGAGGCACAGGGAATTAATCTAAGGGGGTGGCGAAAGCCAACACATTCTGGCTAGGCTTATAAATGCCCTTGGGCAGATAGCCTAGTACTTACCTGTGAACCTATGAACCTAAATGCATTCATTAAAGCATTTTAATTACTATCTAACAGTTTTAAGCATATTTTGTATCTGATGATTATCTATATTTTGACTGCAACTTCTAAATTTCATTCTTCATTTGTTAGCAAAATAGGACATCATCTTTGCAGCATTGGTATTACATAAAATATAACAGCATTGTATATAAGGGAATTCATGTAGTACTCAGGTTAAAATGTAGGTATTGTGTTTGCAGTCATTACCAGTTTATAACAATTATATGCCTACAATCTGGGAAAACTTATGGCAGTTTATTACAAATATATATTATGCTTGTTGAAAGATGCCATGAATCTATAACCATCAAGGCCTTTCTCAAATCACAACATTTCTCTGCTGTGTACCTGCTGTTCATTTTGTCACCATACTTCAAAGAATTGTTCATATTGTTCAAATACACTAAGAAGTAATCTCAAAATGTTTTGTGTGACTGTTGAAATGGACAGTATCACTACTGGATGACACCGAATGGAAGAGTACAAAAACATCCTTCAATGAACGCTAATTCCATACTGAAAGTTAGACAGTTAGTGCCAAGGGTTACAACTCTGAGCTGTTCACAAGATGCTTGGTGTAGTCCATGTTTTTATTCTGTCAGTCTCCATTTGCCTACTATGTCACATATTGTAGTCACATAGTTGTGTAATATATATTTATCAAATAAGTTTAGCTATTACATTTTAGTAAGTCATTTGCTGCAACTCATTCAAATTAATTATGTACAAATTATATACCTTTTGCATAGTCTCCATAGTGGCTCACTTGATAAATACTGGTAGAAACTAGCACAGAGGTGTGTGTAGCTGAATATATCAGAATTTACTTCAGTGACCTTTAAATAATTTGTACTCGGCTGCAAGAGAAATCATATCTTTTACAGCTGAGAGAAGATACCAAAGTAGGGTTAATTTTCAAGAGTTGTGGAAGGATTAAGGTGACCAAGTGACCTAGGACATTTAGATGATCAACCAAATGCCTGGCCAGACACACCCATACTGAAAAAAGTGCAACTAAAAAAGAAAAAAAAAAAAAACATAAAGAGAAATGCACTTTATAGGATAATGACAGCAGCAAGCAGATGTCCAAATGAGGGATATTGTGTAACTATTTTTGATCGCTTTACAGGAGAACAGCAACATAGTAAATGAGACTACATACAGTCAAAGATTCTTGGATGTTTTGTGAAGAACAGTGGTAGTGCAAAGCAAATAGTTTTCTGCAAAACTAAGAGCAGAACAATATGCCATACCATCACAAGGAAACTATAAGACAAAGACAGTCTAGGGCAGATAAATTAATATATTGAGTGTGCTTGTCAGATGTTTGTACACCTTTCCACTTAGATTATGTTATTTCACAGGGAATCCCAACTCTGAGGTATATTAGCTTTAGACTTAGCGATGTGCACATCAAGGGTACAAGAGGGATGAAAAATTTTTGAAAAGCATAACAGAGAAGTTCAGAATTCACTGCAAGTGTAGTGCATTTTTCAGTATCAAAACTTGCATTATTGGGTCTTCACCTTCTGATAGGTGTCCAACGGTGAAATACATGCACCAGAAATGTACAAAGAGAGATGAAAGCAGCTTACAATGTTTACCATAATGGGAATAAGAGAGGATGTGAAAACTTACAAGTACATTTAAAGAATCAGCCATGCTTTTTGCTGAGGTACTTGATTCTGAAGTAGTCAATGCAGTTAATAATGAATGAACAGATATGGCCTAATAACAAGAAGTGGGTTGTTGATTAAGTGGAAAAAAACATCATCTACAAAAAGCAGGTGAATGAATAGACTGGGTCAGTGAAGCAGTTCCTGTCTTCCTTCAGAATTGGTGCTTAATTAGGTCTTTCTGTGCAGTTTACAACTTGGATAAAACTTCATCCCTAAATTCACTTTAGAAATGACACAAGTCTGAACTTCTTGCAGGTTTTGTAGGCTATGAAATCCAACTGGTACTGCAATTCTGTGCAGTTAAAGTACTTACCTTACAGCCATGAGCAGAGATGATCCTAAGATCTGCTGGTACTCTGTCTCCACCTTTTATTTCCACTAAATCGCCAACCACCACATCTTCTGCATTGATGGTCATCTTCTCACCATCTCTGATCACAAGAGCTTGCTGTGGAGAAACAGAAATTATAGTTTCTGAATCAATAGTAGAATGTGGAGAACAGACTGAGATGTTTTGTTCTTTTGACCTTCATTGTTCTTATGATACTGTGATATTGACAGTTAAATAAAAATAATATGCTTTCCATATATTTGAACAACAGAGTTCTGTCCAATACCCAGCCTGTTGCCTGTTTTAAATATCTGCACATCTCTTTCAACACTTTCCACTGCAGAAGTACGAGTTTAACTAAACATTCACCAGAAAAGCCAATGTGTTCAAAATATTTTTTAGACTTCAGTGTTTTACCCAACTCAGCATAACAAATATAACAAATAACTCACGTCTCAAGGACACCACAAACAAGAGGCTTAAGCTTTCACACCACAGTGCTTCCTCAGATATACTAAAAAGTTTGAGTGTTAGAGCAACAACTTTTAAATATAGTCCTTCTAGGGATCACATGACAGAACCAACTAATGACAACAATGATTACATAACACATTTAGAAATCTTACAGAGATAATGTTAAAACACTTTTAAAAATGTAGTTTAAGCAATAAAACACCTATTTCATGGATCTACATTTTAAAACAAGTTTCAAATTACACATTCCATTCAATCTTGGAGGACAATCAGCTCAAAATCTGCAAATCCTATTATACTGTTTTTTGTCTCTCCACAGAAATTCATCTCCACCACTTATTCTAACAGATTCTAGTTCTAAAACACTAACATTAAAAATATGTGTGCTCTCAACTTGTAATATATGCTTATATAAAACATTTGTTTCAGCATATCTACATATATCGGACAAGCGCTCACTCATAGCTCACATATACCAATATAGAAAGAGATGCATTTTACAGAGGGCAGTGCATTGGTGTAGTAGTTAGCACTGTCAGCTCACGGCAAGAGGTTCTGCAGTTTGATTCTTGGCTGTGGTGCCTTCTGTGTCGAGTCTGCTTGTCCTTCTTGTATGCACACGGGTTTCCTCCCACATTTGAAAGACATGCAGTAGGTGGACCGGACACTCTAAACGCTGTAGGCGTCAATGTGTGCATGTGAGTGTGTGTGTGGTGCACCCTCCGAGGAAGGCTGGGTCTTGACCTAGCAACCTGAGCCCATAAAACCCATAAATGCTACAGAAACAACAAGTGCTGAAAGGTGCTCATTGCCCAATGTACCACATGGTCTGTAAAAGAGAGAGAGAGCATTTTACATAGCTCGCTAGCTACACAAAAGTTTTTGTTTCACATCTTGCAGATACATTCATATTACATATTTTCCCAGTATTTGGATGTACAAATGACTTATCACTACTAATATATTCACAAAATGAACAAGTGAAAAATGGTCTAGTACATTTGTTGCCTGTCATAATTTTAGCTTTTCTTTGTTCTTATAGAATAATGCATGCCTAAAATTAATAGAATTATTGTATATAAATTTAGGAAAGGAAGGGATTTTGTCCATTAAACCATCATATGATCTTAAAATATTCCAGTGTTTTCTATAAACATTAGAAACGTTTAATATGTGCATTATATGTAATTGGAAAGGACAAATCAAAAGCCCCATTATATGGGCTAACAGAACTAATAGTGGAATTTATATCTCTGAAAACAGGTTTAGCTGCAGAAGTCCTTCGCACATCTATTTGATTTTTCATATTTTCTAATCTTTTAATATTATAGCTTCTTCCTTTAAAATCCTTTATAAGGTTGTAAATCGCCTTATCATACACATCTTCATTAGTAGTCCTTCTAGACATCCCAATCATCTGACCATGTACTATGTTGGAAAAAATGTGCCCAGGATGCCTACTAGTTTTATAAAGGTACATAGTCTTTCTAATATACTTTCTATTAATAGAAGTTTCAAAGCCACGGGCATTATGTGTTAACAAAACATGTAAGAAACATACTTCATGCTTATGCACAGTCAATCTGAACTTCAAAAAAGACATAGTGGAGTTTAAATAGTTGAAATATCCCTCCAACTGCCCATGTGTGCCACCCAACAGCAAAAATACATCATCCACTTGTAATGCAGCACTTTGGCATGGTACAACTCACAATTTTTATAGAGAAAATCACTTTTCCAATCATTTAGATCTAAATTGGTGTATGTTTTAGCAACATACACCAATTTAGCGCACGTCCCTGGACTACATGAAAAGAGACATGGACGATCTCTCGGATTATGTAGCCCAGGAGGGTATGACCCTAGCCCTGAGCAGCTTCCTACCATCACTCAGAATGATACCACAGTACAAGCAGAAAATGACTGATTTCAACATTTGGCTAAGTTTCTGGTGTAATTCTAAGGGGATCCAGTATCTGTCTGCCTGGGATGACATGATTGACAGACCTCGATGCTTTGTCAGAGATGGCCTGCATCTGTCACCCCTGGGCTTATGGATACTGGCAAAGGCTCTTGCCACTCCTATAGTACATTTTTTAGGCGATGTTCCAAAGACCAAATTAACACTGTAACAGCTACAAACAAATGCAATCTGAGGGTCATAATGCTAGATGCTAGAAGTCTAATTCTCAAAATGCATTCACTCGAAACACTCCTTAAAAAGGAGAACATCGACATTTGTGCTATAACAGAGACCTGGTTCAAGGCAGCAGAAAGCACCCCATGCACTACCAGGCTATAACTCATTCCACACCTTTTGGCCCCAGAACTTGGACTGAAGCTCCAAAGGCAATGGTGTTTCTATATTCATAAAGAATGCACACACCTCCAGACTGGTAGCCCAACATAATGCATCAGAGATACTTCAGGTTCAGCTAGCATTGGGTAAGACAGTGATTCAGGCCATAGCCTGTTATAGGTCCCCAACCATGTCCAAAGACTCTCCCTCCACATTCCTAAGCACCCTGGAGAATATTAGGGTCCAACCTAACACTCTCATACTGAGCAACTTCAACTACCCCTCCATTAACTGGGAAAATGAGTCATGTACCAATACACTTTCTCAATGTTTCCTGGAATTCATTAATTCCAGTGCCCTAGACCAGCTTGTTCTTACTCCCACTAGAGGTAGCAACATCCTTGACCTGGTCATTACTAACATGGGTGACCATTGCTCTACACCAATAGTCAACTCCTCCCTGATTAGATCCGACCACAAACTAATCACCTTGGACATTCATATCCCCCCCCCCACAAAGGTAACCATCATGAAACACTTCTCCAAAGCTAACTTTGGCCTCCTAAAAATGGAGGTGGCTAATTTCATGGCACCCATGCAAATGGAGAATAGTTGCATGATTGCCAAATCATACACAAATGCACTGTATGAACACATACACAAACGCATGGATCTTGCCATACCCAATAGAACCAAGATGCTCTTCTCCAAAAAAAGGAAGCCAATCTGGTGGTCCCCTGCCATAAACAAACTCTACAACAGAAAGAGGAAACTGATGCAGAATAAGGTGAAGTCCCAAGACTGGAAAAACTCCCTTATCAGCCTCAACAAAAAGTTGAGATCCCTCATCAAATCCTCTAAAGCTATCTATGAAAACAGAATTGCAGCAGATAGTAAAGACAACCACAAAGCCTTCTATAGTTATGTAAAGAATCTCCATGGCAATACCCAGATTTGCTCTGAGCTACTGCACAATGGTACCTCCTATACTGAGCCAACAGATATTGCTAATATACTGGCCGACAGATTCAGTGCCAGCTTTACTCCCCAAGACCAATCAATATACCAGTAGATTGCCAGGCACCCAGTATTACTGCTGTACAGGTTAAAAGAGCACTGTCCAAGGCCAAGAATCCAGCTTCTATGGGACCTGACAATATCCATGGCTTTGTTCTACATGAACTACAGAGTGAACTGGCACCTCACCTGTGTGCTCTGTTCAATCACAGCCTCACCTCAGGCTTTGTCCCTACTGAATGGTGCACTGCTATACTCATCCCTCTCCACAAAGGAGGAGCAACTAAAGACCCTGGGAACTATCACCCCATTAGTCTGACAAGTCGTGATATCCAAAGCTATGGAACACATAAGGATATAGGGAATCTCCAAAGTCTGGATCCCACAAAGTTTGGTTTTGTGAAGGGTAGATCATGCCTTCTCAACTTGGTCGACTTCTTTGAGTCAGTCCCCAGAGCTGTGGATGAAGGTAAGGTGGTTCATACAGCCTACCTTGATCTGGCCAAGGCCTTTGATACGATTCACCACTCAGGAATCATAGAAAAACTCACAAAGCTAGGCCTCAACCCCTATATCACTAGGTATGTTGCAAACTGGCTCACAGATAGAACCCACAGTCTGAAAGTAGCTGACTCCAAGTGAGACTGCGGACCAGTCATGACTGGAGTCCCACAGGGATTGGTCCTTGGTCCACTCCTGTTTGGCATCTACTTCTCAGAAGTTCAGGCCAACACGAAGGGACTCTGGCTGACAAAGTTCACAGATGATTGCAAGTTGGGAGCTATTATTAACTCCCCAAGTGATGTTGACATCTTACAGAAAGGCCTCACTGAGACCAACAACTAGTGTCAGAACCATGGCCTTAAGCTCAATGCCAAAAAATGTGTTGTTATCCCCTTTGGGAAAAACTCTGTCCTCATGAATTATCACATTGATGGTAGTCCACTGAACACAGAAGGCATTATAAGAGTTCTGGGAACACAGGTTGACAGCAACCTCTTTTTTGACCACCACATTGCCACTGTGGTCAGAAAGTCCTTCATGTGGCACATCTCATTACTAAGGGTTTTGCATCCAGGAAAAAAGAGGTCATTGTTTCCCCATACTCTTCCCTCATTAGGCCAATCATTGAGTACAATGCCCGATTTGGCATGTACTTCACTAGACACCTGCAACAATGGAGAGGCCGCAAAAGTACCTTACAAAGAGGATCCTAGGCCTTAAACACTTGTCCTATATGGACAGACTCAAAAACTCCAACTATTCTCTGTCTCATATCACCTACTTAGAGGTGAGCTCTGCTTGACATACAAAGCCATGTCTGACCCAGCTCTGTTAGAAATGCTACATCTAAAGAAATCCCAATTCCTCCACACCACATGCTCCAGAGACCACAACCTCATTATCACAATCAATAGAACATGCTGGATGGAGAGTTTCATAACCCAGAGACTGCCCATGCTATGGAATAGACTTCCCACACATGTCAAACGGAGCACCTCACTGGCCCTCTTCAAGAGAAATCTTGATGAGTGGATGGGAAATAGAAAATTCACCCCGGGGATCACTACAGTGGCTCTACTCGACAGATGCACTGGAAACTAAGGTCAGTGGCATGATTCCAGGTTAATCCTATGGGTTAGGCTTGTAAAGACTCCAGAGCCATTAGCCTAGTACACACCTATGAAAATTTGAACCTATGAATAAGTGTACTCATTGCTACCTAATTGTTGCAAATAAAAATTATCATTGAACATAAACATATTATTTTCTAATACCAAAGCACACAATTCATATATAGTATTCATAGAAGCAGAAGTCATATCTGAATACACATTCAGTATATGCTTAATGGCCTCATCGCCATACTCATTAGGCATCATTACCATTGTTACCTGCCGATCCAAATTTTCTGCCTGCCATTTATTTAGACTTCTTTAAAAGTCATCACTGTCTTTAATATAACTATTAATAAACTTTAGATATGTTTTCAAGACAGACTGTAAATAGATAGTTATAGGTTCTTAACCTGTCTCCCAGAAGAAACAATAAGAGGCATAGGTGGATCACAAGGATTCTTATGTATCTTCAGCAAGTCATAAAAAATGGAATGACAGGATTTCCAGCGTGAAAGAATGCTAAAAGACCATTATCAGTACAACCACTAATATGCATATCATACACATTTTCCTTAACATTTTTAATAATTCTGTCTACTTCAAGGATGACTTGCAGGTGTAAAAGTACTAGGTCTTCTAAGTTTAGTAAAGTCCTGTGTTAATTTTAGGAGACATTAATCTTAGATTTAAATTATGAGCAAAAAGTCTAAGTTCATTTAAGCTTCTATTTTCCCATATGAACAGGGAATAAACATCATACCTTTATTTAGCAGCCAGCATTCCGATTCATTAAGAACATAGCAGAAAACGTTATGCATAGTACTAACCTGGTCTCCAACCTGCCCTTGCTTTTGAGATGACTGCGAGTCATGGGGCCTCAGTAAGCCCTTTCTTTTCCTTTGTCTCTTTCATCTAACTTTCTTTTTGGCTGTAACAATAGTGGGGACTTCAATTGTTCCAAAGTTGAAGGTAAAACCATGAAGACACCAATACTGGTCTCCTGAGAGATAGTATATTCAGGGCAGTCATTAGTTATAATAGCTTGGGATGGAAGGGGATCATACAACCCAGAATGTGCTGAACCACCCTCTTGAACAGATAAACCATTAACATTCCCATTTTGACTAGATACAGCTGAAGTGCCTTATTCACCACAGTCCTCTTATTTTTATCATTAGACTTAAACCCTGATTTGATTGTAAAGTTAGTACTAGCACCTGAGACACCAGGCCCATTCTTCTCTTTGGGCTATTGAAAAGCATACCCTTCTTAAAATCATCCACATCTCTTTGATGTTTCTTTCTTTTAGTAGTAGTTAGTTGCTGTTCAAATGTGGCAACAGTATCAAGCATAGCATCAAACATATTTTTATAGATTCCAAAGAACGGGATGAAGTCAATTCATCACATAGTAGATTCACATCTTTTAACAAGATGTGTTCTATTGGTTCAAAAAGTTCCAGTATCAGTTTCATATAATCAAAGCTCACCAATAGGTTAATGCATTGCTACTGCTTCAAAAGTTCCAGAAGTGTATTTCCATAGATAGGCATCTTTAAAGTATGCAATCCTGAAGGTATAATGCCCTGTTTAAGCATAAAAGCTAAATTTTTGATATGTAGATGCTTAAAATCACAGACAATACATTCTAATTTAGTTATCTTAACATTCACATCCAGTATAAGAGTAACATTTATTAAATAGCAAAATAAAGGTACAGGTACTCCACGACAATCGAAGCCAACCAGTCTTATGTAAAAATCCTTTATTAAGAACAGTAGAACAGTAAGCGCTTTCGCGTCTACAATGGACGCTTCATCAGACTTGAATAAAAACTTAAAAGGCAGTTTCATTAAAATACTCTAAAGCATAGTCACATGGACCAATGGCTGCTTAATCACAATTATAGTAGTGTTTCACCTGAAAGGTGTATGTGATTATACATTATCTTAAAAACATTACTAGTTCAACAAACTTAGCTAAAAAACACGAATATAGTGATATAAGTCAAGAAAATATATAAATGAACATAAAAATCAATTGTGTTTAAGAGCACGATCTCTAAGGAAAGGTTTTATAGTAACTCTTTCATTGAGACCATGCCCAACATCTGCTTGCAGTCTAATGATCCATTTGTTCTCCTCCTTTTCAGTGAAATTCCCTATGTTCCCTAGTCTCATGGAGGTATGTATCAGCTCCAGTACTAAAAACTCAAAACTGTGTCTAGTGTCTTTCGATAAAACATGCCTCACTAACGCATTAGTTTCATTTTCTTTATTAATGGCATATAAATGCTCCCTGATTCTCTCCCTAAGAGATCTATTGGTCATCCCTACATAGAACATAGTGCATGTCTGGCATACCGTTAGGTATACCAGGTTTCGAGTCCTGCAATCTGCGTAATGGTTGAACTCATAAACCTTCTTAGTGTCTGGATGTTCAAACCTAACATCCTTCGAAATAAAAGAGCAGTGATTACAATTACGACATGGGAAAGTGCCTTTCCTAACTGACGTAGGTCTACTATCCTTTTCACCCTCATAACACAGCATGTCTTTCAAGCTTCTACTCTTCTTCAATGGATCGGATGGTAACAACTTAGTGTTTCCCAATACTTCTGCCCTTCCAGCTTCACATATACCTACCAACGGATCAGTAGAGGCACAGGGTGGTCGTACAGCTACTATTTTCAATGCTGATACTCCACAGAATATTTCAACGATCCATACAGCTGAACGACAGCCACAGACAGCTGAAGAGGCTTCATGCTCTTTGAATAGAGCCTTTACAGCTAAAGATACTTCTATGGAAGGTCAGCAAGCCTCTGACAGCCATGAGGGTTTAACGCAGACCCCAGTGGATAATGTACCTGTTGTTAGAAGGAAAACCACTCTTCCATTTGCAAACATAGCTATAGAGGAGAATCCAGCTTTGTCTTTCCCTTTATCGATTCAAACAATGAAAACCAGGACTTGGAGTCCCCAGAACTACACGAAGAAATGCAAACAATCGAGCGACACAGCAGAAGGGCAGAAGAAGTCACACAGGATAACGTTTCAGAACTGGTAATCAATTTATCTAGTTACACATTAACAAATGTTGAAAAGAGGGTTTTGAACAAAGGTTTATCTTTTGTTCCATCTCAGGGACTGGACATTAGTGCCTTAATTGTAGAGTTGAAACTTTTTACTAGGAGCTTGAATTTGAATCTACAGTTTAGTAATGGCACACACACCACATCATTTGCTAATATGTTTAGGAGACCCTTGACTTTTATACCAGATTCACATCCTTTAGTGGATAGCTTTGAAAGATTCTGCATTAATGATTTTTATAATCTGTATTCGAAAGAGGGTTTTAAATCAGAGTTTCATAATTTAAATTCTTTGGAAAGGACAGCTTTAAAAACTCTCCAGGACAATGATAAAATTGTGATTAGACCCGCTGATAAAGACGGAGCAATAGTAGTTTTAGATTCAGACTATTATCATGATACAATGTGCTCAATGTTATCAGAAGCAGCAACATATCAGGTTGTGAATGGTATACAGTTGAATAAAATTATTGGCGACGTGCATACAGAACTTTATGAGTTATTGATTGGCAATCTCATTGATGTTGATCTTTACAAATATTTTCTTGTAGAGAAGCCACTGGTACCGGTGATTAGAGGTTTACCAAAGGTACATAAAACTTTGAACAACCCTACCTTTAGACCCATTGTTTCAGGAAGGGGTTGGCTAACTGAGAGCATTTCTATATATATAGAAAAGCAACTTAGACCAGCAGTAGATTCAACGCCTTCTATTCTGAGAGACACTCAACAATTTTTAGAAACTTTATCTAGCAGTAATGAGAATATTAGTTTTACTGATGCAGATTATCTAGTAACCTTGGATGCTCAATCCCTGTTTACCAGTATACTCAATGATATAGGCATAGACATTTTGAGGTTGTTTCTCTTAGGTAAGGGTTTTAGCAATAGTAAGATTATGAGGTTATCCTCCTTGATGGAACTGGTGCTAGAGAATAATGTGTTCATTTATAACAGCAAATACTATTTGCAAACCATGGGAGTAGCCATGGGCACGGCATGTGCCAACTCATATGCTAATTTGATTCTAGCATATTGGGAATCTACATATATTCTCTCCAATAATATATATTCTAGGAACATCAGGTATTACAAACTTTTTGTAGATGACCTGTTTTTTATCTGGGAAGGTGAACAACAGACTGATTGAATTTCTGTCATATATCAACAGTACTACTACCTTTTTGAGACTAACTGGGGAATGGTCAAGGAGCTGTATAAGTTTTTTAGATGTAACTTTAAGAAAGAGAGACGGCATGCTAGATACTGAAATCTTTAGGAATCCATGTAGAAAGAATGCATTTCTACATCGCGATAGCATGCATCCACCTCACATACACAAAAATATAGTGAGGAATCAGGCTATGAGATGTTTTCGCCTAACTAATAACAACAAGGACTTCGAAGCAGCTATAACCAACCTGTAGGATGAATTCAAAAATAGGGGTTACCATAACAGAGATTTATCAAATCTAGAATCCATTGAACGTGAAGGGAAGACCAAACCCTATATTCATAAGAGCTCCAATACAGGTTTGGAAGTGGTTGAAGCTCCCACAAACAAGAAAAGGATGGTCATTACTTACACTGATAGGAACAGGAAGATTACAGATGTCATCAAGAAAAATTGGGGGATTCTACTTTTAGATGAGAGGCTGTAAATCATTTTGGGCACTCACCCCAGCTTTTCTTATAAGAAGAGTAGAAGCTTGAAAGACATGCTGTGTTATGAGGGTGAAAAGGATAGTAGACCTACGTCAGTTAGGAAAGGCACTTTCCCATGTCGTAATTGTAATCACTGCTCTTTTATTTCGAAGGATGTTAGGTTTGAACATCCAGACACTAAGAAGGTTTATGAGTTCAACCATTACGCAGATTGCAGGACTTGAAACCTGGTATACCTAGCGGTATGCCAGACATGCACTATGTTCTATGTAGGGAAGACCAATAGATCTCTTAGGGAGAGAATCAGGGAGCATTTATATGCCATTAATAAAGAAAATGAAACTAATGCGTTAGCGAGGCATGTTTTATCGAAAGGCACTAGACACAGTTTTGAGTTTTTAGTACTGGAGCTGATACATACCTCCATGAGACTAGGGAACATAGGGAATTTCACTGAAAAGGAGGAGAACAAATGGATCATTAGACTGCAAGCAGATGTTGGGCATGGTCTCAATGAAAGAGTTACTATAAAACCTTTCCTTAGAGATCGTGCTCTTAAACACAATTGATTTTTATGTTCATTTATATATTTTCTTGACTTATATCACTATATTCGTGTTTTTTAGCTAAGTTTGTTGAACTAGTAATGTTTTTAAGATAATGTATAATCACATACACCTTTCAGGTGAGACACTACTATAATTGTGATTAAGCAGCCATTGGTCCATGTGACTATGCTTTAGAGTATTTTAATGAAACTGCATTTTAAGTTTTTATTCAAGTCTAATGATGCGTCCATTGTAGACGCAAAAGCGCTTACTGTTCTACTGTTCTTAATAAAGGATTTTTACGTAAGACTGGTTGGCTTCGATTGTCGTGGAGTACCTGTACCTTTATTTTGCTGTTTACTTGGTTGGTTTTACAGGTACCTTACCCTAGGAGGTCTCTATTTTTGTTGAACATTTATTAAATACATTTACTCAAGGTATCACATGACCGGAATCAAACAATAACAACAACAGTTACATAACACATCTAGAAATCTTAAACAGACAATATTAAAAAATTATGTCTAGAGTGAATGTATTTAAAAGTTGATGCTGTTACACTCAAAAATGTTTTTTTTTTGGTATACCTGATGAAACACTGTTGTGTGAAAGATAATTTTGTTCATGCTGTCCTTGAGCCGTGAATTGTTTGTTACTTAAATAAATTATTGCCAGATGTTACAGTGAACTGAACAGGTTCATTGAAATTCAAATGATCACTCCTAACCATTCCTTGTTCACCAAAAAGATAATATCTATTTTTGTTCCTAGCCCTTGACCGTGCCTGCAATTCAAGCTATAAATTACAACCTCCATGTACAGATCCTGCCTCTAATCCATTTGTTGTTTATTGCCATCATTAGGATCACTGCAGATTCTCTTCATTCTCCAAAATTGAGAATATGGCATATTTTTGGTCAGAATGTATAGATAGCAATGTGTAAGTCAATACAGTATATATATATATATATATATATATATATATATATATATATATATACATATATATATCATATATATATATATATATATATATATATATATATATATATATATATATATACAGGTTTGCTATCATAATTTTGAAGGCAACTCGGTCGACCGCAGTATGTTCGAACACAGAAAGGAGAACACAGCAATGTCGAACTTCAAAAGCAAGCCTACAAATGGATTTTAACAGATTCTCTTCACTCTCCAAAGGCTTACTATCATAATTTCCAAGACAACTTGGTTGACCACACTATGTTCCAACACGGAAAGCTGAACACGGCAATGTCAAACTTCAAAAACAAGCCTAGGAACAGGTTTTAACATGGGTTGAGATAGGGGTTCACTGCTATTGCTGAACTACAAACCTCGCCCCTATCTCGACCCATGTTAAAACCCGTGTTTGACTTTCCATGTTCGAACATAGTGCGGTCGACTGAGTTGTCTTTGAAATTATGATAGTAAACCTACATATATATATATATATATATATATATATATATATATATATATATGTTCATAGGTACATAGGTAGGTACTAGGCTATTGACCCTAGGGCCTATATAAGCCTAGCCAAACCCTACCCTGGCTTTTGCCACCCAAAAAAATTATTTTCCTGTGACTCTGTCAAGCAGAGCCGCAGAAGTGATCCCCGGGGTGAATTTCCTATCTTCCATCCAGTCACCAAGATTTTTCTTGAAGAGTGCTAATGAGGAGCTTTGTTTGATATAGATAGGTAGTTTGTTCCAGAGTATGGGAAGTCTCTGGGACAGGAATCTATCCCTCCAGCATGTTCTGTTTATTGTGGTGACAAGTTTTAGGTCCCTAGAGCATGTAGCTCGGAGGGATTGGGATTTCTTTAAGTGGAGCATGTCCAACAGCTCTGGGTTTGACATAGCTTTGTATGTTGGGCAGAGATCGCCTCTGAGTAGGCGATATGTGATGGAGTAAAGCTGGAGATTTTTGAGACGGTCTGCGTAGGGCATCTGTTTGAGGCCGGTAATCCTCTTTGTGAGGTATTTCTGCGGCCTTTTCAGTTGTTGTAGATGTCTTGTGAGGTACATATCAAAAGGGGCGTTGTACTCTATAATGGGTCTAATGAGTGATGACTAGAGGGGAACAATGACCTCTTTTTTCCTGGATGAGAAACCTTTTGTGATGAGGTGTGCCACGTAGAAGGATTCCCTGACTACTGTGGTGATGTGTTTATCAAAGGAGAGACTACTGACCACCTGTGTCCCAAGGTCTCTTATCACACTTTCAGTGTTAAGTAGACTACCGCCTATGTAGTAGTTCATGGGTACAGAGTTTTTACCAAAAGAAATGACAATGCACTTTTTGGCATTGAGCTTGAGGCCATGGCTTTGACACCAGGCATCTTTCTCAGTGAGGCCCTTTTGTAGGAAGTCCACATCTTTAGGAGTTTTGATTATGGCTCCTAGTTTGCAGTCATCTGTGAATTTCATTAGACAAAGACCTTCTGTGTTAACCTGTACTTCGGAGAAGTGATACTCCACTTGTCACTGGTCTGAAGTCGGATTTGGAGTCTGCTACTTTCACAATGTGGGTTCTGTCAGTGAGCCAGTTGGCAACCCATCTTGTGACATAGGGATTTATACCTAGTTTAGTGAGTTTATCTATAATTCCAGAGTGGGGGATGCTGTTGAAAGTTTTGGCAAGATCTAGATAGGCTGTGTGAACCACATTACCCTCATCTATGGCTTTGGTGACCTCTTCAAAGAAGTCTATCAGGTTTAGGAAACAGGATCTGCCTTTTACAAACCCGAACTGGGTAGGGTGCAGAGTATGGAGATTACCAATGTAATTGTTTAAAAGTTCCATGATGATACATTCCATAGCCTTGCAGACCAGGCTCACCAGGCTAATGAGGTGGTAGTTCCCAGGGTCCGTGGTAGCTTCCCCTTTGAGGAGTGGGATAACCATTGCTGTGAACCTATTCAGTGGGCACAAAGCCTGAAGTGAGGCTATGATTGAACATGGTACTTAGATGGGGTGCCAGTTCATTCTGTAGTTCGTGTAGAACGCAGCCTGGGATGTTGTCAGGTCCCATGGATGCTGTGTTCTTGGCTTTGGAGAGTGTGTTTTTTACCTGTGCAGCCGTGATTACAGGAACTTTGCATTATTCTGGTATAGAGATGGTCCCTTTAGGGGATGAGAGAGGAGTAAAGTTAGCAGTGAACCTATCTATCAGGATGTTAGCAATATCAGTTGGTTCTGTATATTTAGTGCCATTGTGCTGTAACTCAGAGCAGATCTGAGTGTTGCCATTGAGATTCTTGACATAGCTATAGAATGCTTTGTGGTTGTCTTTAGAATCAGTGGTGATTTTGTCTTCGTAACTAGCTTTGGAGGATTTTATGAGGGATCTCAGCTTCAAACTGAGACTGACCATGGAGTTCCTCCAATCATGAGATTTTACTCTTTTTTGCTACAGTTTCTTTCTTCTGTTGTAGAGTTTGTTTATGGCAGGGGACCACCAGATTGGCTTCCTTTTTTTGGAGGATAGCATCTTGGTTCTGTTAGGGATTGCACGATATATATATATATATATATATATATATATATATATATATATGTGTGTGTGTGTGTGTGTGTGTGTGTGTATATATATATATATATATATATATATATGTGTGTGTGTGTGTGTGTGTGTGTGTGTGTGTGTGTGTGTCTGTGTGTGTAAAATATAATTTAGCTACACAACAAAATGTCAAAAGCAGAAAACTGCAGGGCATATTAACATGAAAGAAATTGCTTTCATGTGAATGAAAAGGGTTTTAGCAAGGATAACCACCTGAAAGACAATAAGCATGAAGGAGTGATACATAAAATGCTGGAAAAGTGATTATGATAAAGTCAGTAATATGGTATCTCTAAGGAAAAGCAAATGCTAGTAATAATGCTTTAAGGATTAACTGTAGCTGATACAGGAAATTGTAGGATAATTAGTATTATGAAGAGAGGACAGCGGTCAAGGACCAACACTTATTTGTCAAGCAGTAGCATGTATAAGCAGGTGTCTCTCAACATCAGGGCTCTGTTAAGCCTTGTTATTAAGCCAGTGCAGGTGCCCAGTCCAGCAGTATCAATCATTTAAATTCAGGTTATCAAAGCGGTAGATGCCACCAAACTGTCCTGAGAAAGTCCACAAGGAGTATAAACAAAATCGGAAAGCTCTCTCTGTAGAATCAGTGTGCTCCCTCCCCACGTCCTCAGACCCATCATACTTTACATTAAAACTGATCCTGATGGCCTATTCTCAAGCATCTGCCAATTACAGTTAGGTAAGGCACTCAGTGAATGCAGCTGAGGAGCCTGCCACTTTGGTTCTGACTTAAGTGCACAAGACATATATACATGAGTAAAGTATTCGGTGCATAAACACATAAAATGTATTTAAAAAATCTCTACTTTCTCCTTAGCACACTGCACGTATTCAGGACTGATCAACACTGCATACTTATTGAAACAGAAATATCCAGATTTTTCTTAGATTAAAAATAATGGTCCAGTGTCATCTCTCACACTTGCTTGTGCCCCTCCAGCAATGTCCCTACTACTGTTGATACTCAGCAGATTAATACTTATTTGTCAAGAGTTTATTTTATCTGGATTTTTTTTAAGAATTAAAGTTGTTAGTTGTATAATTAATTGAATTACATTATAGCTGAGATGCAGAACATTGATTATAGTATAGTTATTCGAGACCTTCCTTGGTTTATGGATTGTAGATCTAGCATACCTCTCAACCATCTGAATATGTCGGCTGTCTCCAGCAACAAAGGGTCACTAGTCGGACCCGAGTTTTTAGTACAGTTGGATACCTTCTCCACATACTGATGGGATAGCACAAAACATGAATGTTTTTAATCTACTAGATTTGTATTTTTAATTTTCTAATTTAGTTATGTCTAATGAGCTATGGGGTCCAGTAATCAACTGATTACCATATAACCATATATCATGAACATTTTCTGGATGGGTGTCACCTCAACAGAGTATTGAAGTTATTAATAATAGAAGGTAATATGCTGGGAATATGAATTGGGGGCTTAATGACTATGGAAAAAAATTAGTGGATCTATATGGAAACATGAAATACTTTTATCTTCAGCTTACATGTGACAAAAAGCAATTTCTAGCCAACTTACAAAATTAGAAACAAGCAAAACACAAACAAATCTTTAATCAGTCAACTGTGCTAATATTTACTGTTAGTTAAATTTATGTCCATTGCCTATTCTTGGTTAATGTATCTGCAACTCTCTGATGCATGTGAATGTTCATACTTTACCTGGGGAACCATATTTTTGAAGGAATCCATTATCTTTGAACTTTTGGCTTCTTGGTAGTATGAGAAACAGCCAGTGATAAAGACTACAGTTGCCAGGGCGATACCAAGATACAACTATAGGGGACAAAGGTGTGGTTAATATCATACAGCAAACACTTGAAATAGTATAGCACAATGTTATATAACATAAAACATATGCCTCATTCATGTGCAGACCAAAACATGTTATTGTAGAAATCTGAAATAGTACTGAACCAGATGAAACACATGAAAAGGAGAGCTGTGGTTCAAAATGTTTGTGATTCAAACAGTGGAAATACCACCTGAGTTAATGCATTGCTTATGAATATCAGTGCAATGCTGTAAATAATGCACATTACTTAAAGTAGTTTTGAAGTGCATGGAGTCCCATAGGTTCATAGCTTCATATTACTATACTAGGCTCGTGACTATCAGGGCCTTTATAAGCCTAGCCATGTAGTCCAACCCAATTGTGTTCCTGTGTATCATGGACTTTTATAAGGAGATGGTATGTTAGTTAAGATATATCCAGAGTTTATGTGGGGGAGGGTTATGTTAGTTTGGACATTACTGTCTGCTTCTGCCTATCAGAGACATGGAGGCCAGACCTAGGGTGAATGCCAATTTATTATCTATTGGTCAAAGTTACGCTTAAATAGGGTTAGGGATGAACTCTACTTCACATGAATGGGGAGCCAGTTCCAGGGCATGAGGAGCCTCAGGGACATATATATGTCTCGCCAACATACTTTATTTATGTAACAAACAAAATGTAAGTCCTTGGATCTATCGGTTCTAACACTGTTCATTTTGTGAACGTCAAAAAGGTCCATTTAAGGCAATCCATATAGGACAATGTGTTTGTACCCTGGATTCTCCTGGTAAGGAACTTTTGTGCGCATTCCAACTGTTGCATATGTCTAGTCAGGTACATGCCAAAGATGACATTATACTCAGTGACGGGTCTGATAAGGGCTGAATAAAGTGGCACTATGACTTCCTTGGACCTGGATAATATGGTCTTACTTACAAGATAGGCAACATGCAATCATTTTCTTACTACCTTGGCCACAAGTATGTCAAAAGCCAGATTACTATATACATATGTTCCCAGATCCCTGACTATTGGTTAATTCTTAGAGGTGTCTTATCAATGGAATAATTAGCCAGGGTAGCAGTTTTCCTGAAAACCACTATAATGTATTTCTTCTAATTGTGGTTTAGTGCATCCCTTTGACAACAGTCATTTGTCTTTGTTAGACCCTCTTGTAAGATGTTTGTGTCATGGGGGTAATCTATAATAGATCATATTCTGCAGTCATCTGTGAATGTGGTCAGCCAAAGGCCATTAACATTAGCCTTTACCCTTCAGAAGTAGATGCCAAATAGGAGCAGTCTCAGCACAGAGCCCTGAGGTATCCCACTGGTGACTGGTCTTTTAGTGGAGGTGATATCACCAGTCCTGACTTCCTAGATAGTTATGTAGGGGTTTATGTTCAGTTCAGTGAGTTTGTCAGCTATATCTGAGTGGAGTATTGTATCAAATGCCCTAGCAGGGTCCAGGTAGGTGGTCTGCACCATTTTCCCCAAATCCATTGCCTTGGTGACCTTCTCAAAGATTTCAACCAGATTCAGTAGGCATGATCTTCCCTTGACAAAGCCAGACTGGGTTGGATCCAGTGTCTGAAGGTTGCCTATGTCTATGTTGATCATTTTCATGATAATTTATTCCATGGCTTTGCATGTTATACTAATCATACCAATAGGACTGTAGTATCCTGGGTTGGGTGATGGTCCACCCTTATGAAGTGGGATAACCATTGTAGTCCTATATTTTCATGGTACAAGGCCTGTTTTGAGTCTGTAGTTGAAAAGTGACTTAAGTGACAGGTCATGTTTCCAAGTATTTAGGAGGCATTCTGGGATATTGTTGAGGCTCACTGAGGCTGTGTTTTTGACCTTAGCGAGTGCCACCAGGACCTGCTCAATGCTGATAGTTGAAGGGGTATGCTAGCATGTATTTCATGGACAAAGGCAGAGGGGTATAAATAAAATTGCCATTCTTTTTGATAGGTGCTGTAAGATCTTTTACATCCAGCTGAGCTACCACCATTTCAAAGAGATGGGGCCTCAGTTTAATGTCTTATCTAAAGGATGGCACACTCAAGAGTGCAGTAATCCAATTACCTGTAGTGGGAATAGAACCAACAGCCTTCAAGTTTTCTAGCACCATTGCTGAGTTTGCTACCGATTCAGCCACTGACACTAATAATGAATGCATGATTATAGTCCTAAATCAGGGTAAAATAAAGTTGTTGAGGACGCCCCTGGCAAGAGAGATGATTTTAACAGTGTTTGGGAGTGTTTAGCAAAAGCTTGTTAAGGATAAAAGTGCTGCAGAATGAAGTATTTAGCAACATTTAAAGGAATGAACTATATAGACAGGCACATTGCTTCTATCTGTTGTCTTTTTTCAGTCTAACAGCATTAAAGTGTTTTGCCAGGTTTCATAGGCTTTGAAAGCCAGTTAATTGCTTTGTACTCTGATATTTCTTCTTTTTTTCTGTAAGTGATAGCACATGGTGACATACACACACACACACACACACACACATATACATATATATATATATATATATATATATATATATATATATATAGTACTTACGTATTATCACAACCAGATTTTCGCAATAATACCACTTACTTCCTGATGTAGAAATCTGACTGTTAGTGTAGTAGAAATGTCAGGGATTGTTTTTTCTTTCACAGTGAAGGTTGGTTTAAAAAGGTTATCAAGAACAATGGAAAAAGTTAGTGTCGCTGTGGCTGTGTGCACTTTACTGGCAGCATGTGTGGAACTATCTCATTTGTGCATTAACGCTGCTCACAGCCAGAGCCACACTAATTTTTTCTGTTGTTCTTGATAACCCTTCTTAAAACAACCTTCACTGTGAAAAGAAATTCACTTTAAACATAACCATACCTGTGCTGCTAATGTTAAATCACCCTTCCCTCTCTAACTTTGCATTTTCTTAATGGTTAATCCATAAGCTTACATGCTTTCTTCCAGGAGCTGCAGTAACCAATACAATGACAATATGGACTGTGAGAATTCCAATGTAACCATATGTTTCATAATGGGATGATCATATCTGTGTAAAGGTTAAGTGTAAGTACATTTAATTGAACTTTATCTAAGCGTGGAGTGCAATGCAGAGACAGTAAGGACCTTCGTATTTAACTACATCAGACTGCTTTCTCCAGTCACCAAAAAGTCATGTTTGCATGCCCAACTTCCTTACTCTATAGCACCCCAAAGACAGTAGCTTCTTCATCTGTTCTTCCTTTCAGTCTACAAACATGTATAGCATTGATCCCTTTGTTAAACAAAATGATCAAACTTATTTCAGAAAAACACAGTTACAGTATAGTTTGTTTAAGGCTGTGCTTTCAACGGTTACAGCTGCCTAACCCTTCACTTTCTCTTTTGCTCCATTTTAGAAAAGTACCATTTCCCGTTTGCAGTGTTCCACGGGAAACTTTGAGAATTGCAATGTAATGTAGTACAACGCTGCTGGAAGTGTGTACAAATGAGCGTTTTCAAACATTATGTCAGTTCAGTGACACACGCTTCACTAGACACTTTCAGTTCATATTTCTGCAGAATAACGGCTGGGAAAGGAGCCAGTTCTCCCGCTCAGAATCTGGTTGCGATAATACGTAAGTACCATATATATATATATATATATATATATATATATATATATATATATATATATATATATATATAGTTCCCTATCAGAAGCCTGAAACACTATAAGCTTGAAAATCAAAATCCTGAAACCAAAAGCCTGAAAATTCAAAATCCCGAAATCCTGAAACTCAAAATCCTGAAAACACAAAATGGACATACTAACATCATTGTGGCTTTGCTATTGTTAGCCCTGTGGTGTTAGGTCATGCGTTGAGTTCAGGTAAGTGTATTGGTTTTATGTTAGGGTGAGTTAGGGTTAGGCAGGTTAGGCATGTATGCAATAGTGACAAATATTGTTAGGGGCGGTTTAAGTGAGTTAGGGTAGAGGCGGGTCAGGTGTGAGTGTGCTGATAGTAGCGGACCTTAGGGTTAGGGTTAGGGTCAGGGTCAGTTGGTAGATATTAGTGTCTTTATAGTGACATATTAGCATTATTTGTGTTTTCAGGATTTTGAGTTTCAGGATTTTGGGATTTTGAATTTTCAGGCTTTTGGTTTCAGGATTTTGATTTTCAAGCTTATAGTGTTTCAGGCTTCTGATAGGGAACCCTATATATATATATATATGTGTGTGTGTGTGTGTGTGTGTGTGTGTGTGTGTGTGTGTGTGTGTGTGTGTGTGTGTGTGTGTGTGTGTATGTATGTATGCATGTTACTATTAGCACAGAGCACATGCTTACCTTTATGGAGAGTGGTTGTTAAAAAGAGACTAGCATTAATTTTGTTGTAGAATCAGCTTTACGAAATTTAACATACACCTATACATAATTCTCAAAAATGACAAATTTCAGATGCCACTGTTATTTGCAACACAACAACTTGAATGCAGTTGTACTGTGTTTATCAGAGAGTACTTATATGTTTGATAGCATGAGACTGCAACATTGAAGCAGAAAAGACTTCACTAATTGACTGAAGAACTTCTAATAATGGCTAGGTATGGTGTTTGAAACTCAACCACCAACCCAGCCAACTGCCATAATAAACTGGAAGAGTTAGCATACAACCAGCATGTTATGTACTGCAATGAGCTGTGATACCATGCAAGAGTACATACAAATGTGTAAAATCGTGCTGAATTAATAGCTATTTTTTAACTGTATAAATTTCTGTAGCTATGTAAAACTTACATTTATGTTATCACATGCTTATCTGGCAATCTTACTTTATCACCAGACTCTATAAGACTACAAATTTATACTGTTGCATGTTTATCTGGTAACTTACATTGTCGCTGGCAGTTTCATCTCCCTTTCCTCTCTGCATTCCGTATGCTATCATACAGAGTATGAATCCAATCCACAGTAAGAAAGCAAACCCTCCAAACATGTTCTTACAGAACTTCACCCATTCTGGAGTGGTGGGAGGAGGGGACAAAATATTTTTACCATCTCTAGCCAAAATTGCTGCAGCACGAGTTTTTGTCAGGCCCTGGTAAAGTGGAAATTAATAAGAAAAAGAAGTACTATAAACTATTGAAATGTTATGTGTTTCTAAAACTCAGTACTAAATATCTACTTTAAATAAAACACAAGATTATTTTATTTACTTTGACTTAGAAACAAATTCTTTGAGATTGTCATGCTTAATCTTTTAACTGATAGTGGTCTCTTGCATATTGCATACTTCTTCAAAGGACAACTTGGAGGAAAAATCAATGCAAGTACTTATTACAACACACAGAAGGATAAAATTGTCTAAAGAAAATATGTTAGATAATGCTGCCTGTCTTGAACGTCATCAGTGCATATTGTTTAGTTGAGTTTTAGTAGAAATGTCATAATGCACATGATTTGACTGCATACAGGTTCATATGTGGTTGGTGCCTTTCACAGAGCCAATGAATGTACTTGTCACACAATTGTTTTGGAAGCATGTGATGTGTGAAGCAAACTCAGGAAAGATAAATGCTCTGATCTGAATTCTAATAAATGCTGCTGTAGTTTCATTCCACTCTGTTTATATATCTGGTTTTGGTAGTTGGGTAAACCAGATGAGATCTAGTTGACTTTTTCAGTATTGTCCTGACATTAGTGAAAGCACTATTAAAGAATGAAGCTATGACAAAAATCAAAGTAAAGTATGCCAGAAGGAAGCAAGCAGAATCTGCGTAGTTTTAGCAGCATACCTACATAGGGGTGGTAGGTACCACGGCCTTCTTTATATGATATACAGTATTATATACTAGTTGTTGTCATATAGTGTCAGATTGCAGTTTCCAAGATGTACAGCAACAGGAGATAGTTGTTAGATATGCTTTGTTATTGTTAATCATTGGTCTGCTTAAAATGTGATATAAAATACAAAGCAGGAATTCATAAGCAGGTACGCACAAGCAGAAAGAAGAACTATCTTTGGCACAGTCACACTTGCCCTTACTAGTGCTTTCAGTCCACTTTCAAAGTAATTTCATTTTTTGAGAAACATGAAAGCATTTTAGACTATGACTCTGGCTGTGGGAGATTAATGAAGTACAGAAGGAGAAATTTATACAAGTTTAAGCATTAAAAACTGGCAGCCATTTATATTCTGAGGATGTAAAGACATTGTGATATATTTTGCTGCTCCCAGATGTGAGCACTGTAGATGTAAAGGATGTTAAGTAAGCTAGGAAAAATAGAAAGGGTGGTCATGGCCATCCTAGCTGCAGACAAGTATGGCAGTGCTCTTACTTTTCTGAATGGTGTGCTGAAAATGTGACCAAATCTTGAAAAAACTGCTACATTAACAACAGCTCAACTCTTCTAACTGTTGTGTGACTTTAGACAAGGTATATTTAAGTCTGAGGGATTGCGGGGTACTAGGTTCAGTGAAATTTGTTTTGTTCATTTCATTTCAGTTGATCAGCATTCAGTAAAAGTGCTTTGAGCAAACAACATGTTTCCAATGACTGATAGCTTGTATTTTCATGTTCCCTCTCTTGTCATATCCATATGTATCCGATGTTGATAGCACAGTTGCATACTATCTACTGTCATAATATGCATCCAATGTTGATAGCATGTACTTGTTTACTCTCTCCTGTCATATCCATATGTATCCAGTGTTGATTGCATGTAGATGCATGCTCTCTGCTGTCATATCCACATGTATCCCATGTTGATAGCATGTGTTTGCATACTCTCTCCTGTCATATCCATATGTATACAAAGCTGATAGCATGTGAGTTCACTCCAGGTTTAAGTTGTAGGGAAATTGGTTAAAAGAAATGAGTCTCAGACACAGTCCTGGTGCTTACTAGTTAGATTCTACTGTCTTGCCATCATATCTCTTTCTCTTGTGGCTTAGGAAGCTTTAGAAAGGAAGGAAAGATAGAAGGTGTTAAGGAAAATGCATGCAATGAAAATTCAGACTTCGGGGCAGATGGGCATGACAAGCACCACACTAAACGTTTGCATAAATGGAAGGATGATTGGAGATGTAATGGTACGGATGGCACATGGGAGCAGCACCTGGAACAGTATCATGAGACAGTCTGAAGGTGCCAAGAGAGATGGATGAGACTAACATAAGATGGAAAATAGGGAGGGGACATTACATAATTGTTGGAAACAGGAAAATATAGTGGGAATGATAAAAGAAGAATACAAGGGAGACATGGAAAAGGAAAATACATATACTCCTGGGATTTGATGACTAGATGCCTGTAAAATTAACTATATGCAAAAGCAGATATAGAAGATGAAGATGATATAGAAAAGCAAGAAGGAAAATGCAAAGTATAGAATGTGAATAATTCATCCTCAGCAATCAGTCAAATGCACTCATCAGTTCTAACTCAAAAGGTTGTGTTTTCCTGACTTGCCTCTTTATTATGATTTTTATCCTATAGTCCACATTGATAAATGTCTTATTTCTAAATTTATTAGCCATAGGCATCTTCATCCTTATCTATTACTTACCAAAATAGTCACTAAGACACTATGTGCTTTGTCTGCTTTGATTTCAACAATTGTAGTTCTTGCATTTAGAGTAATGCTATAAACACTGTCCAGTTTTGCACCACAACATTGATCCCCAGCCTGCTTTCATAAGTCTCAACATTGCTGGTAATTGTACCAGATAGCTTAATCCTCGTAGATGTATATGTATCTCCACTATCCCTTACATGACTTATGAAGTAATCTGTCTACTTGTTCAATACTAAACGACATTTCTCATCTCTGGTTCAAGATGGTAAATCTGAATTGGTCTATATACACTGCAGATGTATGTGAATTTATGCATCTTACAGTTGTTGTTTTATAATGCTCGCTACTATAATCTGCATTCAGTTGTATTGGACTCATACTTTGCTCACAGCAACTAGGTCGTAGCTTAAAAGGAGCTTCAAAGGGCAAGTCCTCTTATCTGTGTTAATAAACAAACAATCAAATAAATAAAAATACAAATAAATATAGGTTACATGACAGTTGGTGATAGGAGGGAAGCATATCCCATTCCTCCACTGTATAGTATGCATTTTAAGATCAGACCTTGTCTATAGACTACTGATTTTGATGTCTGACAAAGAGAAGGACAACAAGATGGTAAAAGTAGAGCAGAGGGTTTATAGCAGTTCCAGAGGCAAAAAGAAATTGGGATAAGAAGAAATGTGAAATGTAAAAACAAAAAGAGATAGAAACACAAACATGACTGCTGTATCATCAAAGTCATATGGATGATGGAGTGGTTTATGTCTATAGACACTCCTTTCATTTTTGTTAATTTTCAAAATGTGTATATCTCTTACTGCTGGAGCTTTTCTCCCTAGGCCTCTGCTGAAAAAGGACCTGTGTCCAGTCAGACTATCACGGTAAACAAATGTAAAATAAATAAATAAAATAAAGAAAGAAAGAAAGAAGGACACACAAATGAGGTTGCATGAGTGGCAGCTAGAAGGTGGAAGGTTTATGTCTGACTTAAGGAAGCACTTGTTGCAGTTTTTTTTAACAGATGAGGTGGTATGGCTCTTCAGTGACTTGCAAGAGAGTATTAATAATCAATGGAGAATTAATTCAGATTGGTAATAGATGGGATGGGAGGCTGGAAAGAAAAATTTTACATGACTAGCTGCAATCAGACAAATGCTAAACCATTAGTCTTTTCTCTGATTACTCATAGGCTTTCAGTTTCTTGTAATATAAATTGCAACTAGAAGCCATTTCATCTCAAAGAGTATACTGAATGCTGTATTTTAAATTATTGTAGAAGTACAACCATACCCGAGTCAGGTCAGTTCCAAATTTTTCTTGAAGTTCATCTAACAATAGTATGTGATCAAGCTGAAAAAAAATAGAAAAGGAAATCAGGAAAACTGTATACCACAACATTAACCAAATGTTTACTGATTTATCCTTAATGAAAGAAACAGTCCACACTGTGCATTATTACCCCTCCTATAAACTACTTCTATGTTTTATATTATTAAACTCTCTTCTGGAGTGCATTTTGTCTCATATTAAGTGGAAAATGTCTTAATAAGCAACATTTATCACAGTCACAGCTATTTTGGAAAATATTATAGTAACCAAAGTTACAGTCTGTCTTTTTAATTGTTTTATTTCAGGAAATCTGTAAAGAGCTGGATCATAACTAGCATAATTTGTAAGAACTAGATGGGAATGTTCAATATCTCAAAATGTGTAGTCAAAGTGGGTACCAAAGCATAGATTGCTGCAACATTAGTATAACAAGCATGGAGATTAATCTTTATATTATTTTATTGCAATTTCAACTTTTCTGACACAGTAATTTTTTACAGACTGATTTAATACTGACACATATTTGACAGAAAATTCTTAATACTGAAGTCTAGACAGATAAAATACAGTTCTTAATGATATATTTTCTTGGCAGCACCCCTTGTCAGTTACATTTTGATGACTCCATCATTGACTTTCAGATCTGATGATATGAGGCAAGCTTTGAGTTTAAGCTTGATCTACAATGTCACAACCTATATATGTTGCATGTTGTGAGACTTGAGGCCTCATTTTAACTTTGAAGGAAGCAAACCTAATTCCATTCCCAACATTTCTGCAACTGCTGAATTTAAATGGATACCATGAAAAATTACAAGGCAGTGAACCTTAATATTACATTATCTGCTTAGTGACTGATGTGTTAAACATTAATGCCCACACTAAGTGTACACAATCTATATTCAAGAGTCTCTCTACCACATTTTTTGCACTTTCTAGTCACTCAGAAAGTTTACACTACAAGTACATGGAGTCTACATTTTGTTGTAACCTTTATGAATCCTCCTTGCTATGTAAGGCTACAAAAAAAAGGAGTAGGAACACTAAAATTAGAAGGAAGAAGGTCTGAGTTATACGTGTGTTGTCTGTTTACACAGGATAGTGTACACTTAGCATAGGCATTAACAAATCTCAAGGAACATGTTTGATATGTCTGAAATGGATTTTGTTATAAGTGGGTAAAACCACTGCAGTGATTTGCTTATAGTTGGACATTATACAAGTGGAAAAGAAGAAATCCAACTCAGGACTACAGGATTAATATTATTAATTTATGTGTTATGTTGGCAGACAAGATTATCCTCAGTACAGGGATTATTTTTATCTAAGACTTCCTTATTCTGCTGTTTGATATCACTGACCATCAGATATACAGCCCTGAAAATGTGTCAGTATAGGACCCTTTCTGAAATGAATGACATTGCGTGTGTGTGTGTGTGTGTGTGTGTGTGTGTGTGTGTGTGTGTGTGTGTGTGTGTGTGTGTATGTTTGTGTGTGTGTGTGTGTGTGTGTGTGTGTGTGTGTGTGTGTGTGTGTGTGTGTGTTCGTGCTTGTGTGTTTGTGTATGTATGTGTGCATCCGTGTGAATATGGAAAGTCAATGTTAACATAATCTTCAAAGACTGTAATGTCAAAAGCATACTGTTGCCCCAGAAATTCCAAATAACAGTTTAATATGCTGGAGCCATCTTTCTGGATTGCAGTTGAATATCCCTGATACTAAAACAAGTGTGCCCTTACCTTTGAATTCTTAAAGAATGTGATACTTAACTGACATTATACAAAGCATGAGATTAAAGAACACCTTCAAGCATATTCAAAAAGCAATTCAAAAGGAATTTTGTTGATATATCAATGTACATGGAAACTCTTAAAATTCCTCAAATTCAAAATGTTGTATAGTCTGTTATGAAGTATTCACTGTCAGATTATAAAAACAAGAGGTACGATAGTAAAGTACAGCAGAGAGCTTTAGAATTGAAGGCCATAATGTTTGTGGCATATCTTACCTTACATGTGATGTCTTAAGCATTAAGCTCTAGACAAAATAACATCCTTCCTTTACTCAGACCAAAAGACGGCTTGCACTAATGCACAGATAATACCCTTTTATGTTGTTGATGTATTCTTACAACTTATATGAGGCAGGATTCCCTGAAAGAGCATGTAGATGGGAAAGACAGACAGCCTCCTTATATAAAATGCCACACAAGCATATAGGCTGTAATGAGTGACTATGGTATGAGCAGAATGTGTTGACTAAATAAAATATCATTAGCAGTGATAATAAATCAATTAATGTCAGAAAAGGGGTTACAGCAACAAACAGCATAAAATATACAAACTGTTTTACTTTAATGAAAGGGGCATGAAGAGAAGGCACTTAAAAATAAATGTTTGATAGATACAGATACTGATATAGCTATACATATAGACAAGATAAATATAGATATGGCTATAACTATAGATATAGATTCAGATATAGATATATTATTACAAATGGGCTCAATTTATTTGTTAGTTTATTAATAGAGTGAAGTAATTGGGAAATTCTTCAAAACCACTTTTCTTGAGATGTCAAAAGGATGAAGATAAACTGTATGTGGGTAAGGTAACTGTAGGGTTTGTCGATCTTAATGCTAAATCTTTCAGATCTATCAGTGTTTTCTGCATCAGTAGTGGGAGTGTATGTGCAACCTGTGTAGGTTAGGATTAGAGTAAGAACTAGGGAAAGGGATAGAGTTAGTGCTCTGCATATATGCAAGTGTCCATGGACCAGCTCACTTATCCTCTGCATATATGCAAGTGTCCATGGACCAGCTCACTTATCCTCTGCATATATGCAAGTGTCCATGGACCAGCTCACTTATCCTCTGCATATATGCAAGTGACCATGGACCAGCTCACTTATCCTCTGCATATATGCAAGTGACCATGGACCAGCTCACTTATCCTCTGCATATATGCAAGTGACCATGGACCAGCTCACTTATCCTATATAGGACCATGGACCAGCTCATGTATCCAGTTAGATAACTAACTACATTTCTTTATCAGTTTCTCTACCAAATAGTTTAGTATAAATGCGTAGTAGCTGCTTTACTACATTTTTGAACACCCACATTAAGTAGTAACACTTCCAGCTTTAATGAAAAGTTCTGAAGATTTCATGAACATTCTGAAAAATATATAAACAGGACCTTAAAATATTTGATATATAAAATATCTTACAAATGACACTTCCTTTCGCAGCTCTGCTAAATCCCTTTTCTTCTTTTTATCATGTTTTTCTTCATACTCAGATAATGCAGTATGTTCATATTTTGTCTGTGGAGCCTATAGATTGAAATAAGAAGAAGACAATCAGAAAACTTACATATGAGACCAAATGTTAAAATGGTTTTCAATTAAAATTTATAGAAACAAATACATTGGCTTTACCTTCATCAAGTAATATGTTTTCTCACTATTATTGTGAGATACAACCAGTGACTACATCTGAATTTTTATGCACAGTCCTTAGAGGGTAGGCTGTTTCACAGTTATTGTTACCAAGCTGAAGCAGGAGTGCAGGTAGGAAGTTAAGGCCATTAGTCAAGTTGTTCTGATATGGAAACCTCTCAGGAACAACTTCCTTCAATAATATCAAACATTAACACATGGCAATTATTTTTATTTCAAAAAGTATGTATTTTGTGGCATACAAGAAATGTGTGAGTTTTCCTTACACCCAGCTAGCTCAGTTAAACAATTGATCCTATAAATCCTAAGAATAAACTCAAACCTTTGAATCCCTCTTCTAATCCACCATTGGTTCTAAGGGAATGAACAGGATTCAAACTAATTTGTTACATTATTTACAAAGTCAATGAAACAGGCTGCTAAGAAGAGCTAAAACGTTAAGATTCCCTAGATTAAGGACAGCCCAAACAAGTGTTTGTTTTCTGAAGATGAAATGATGCATTCTTTGGTTGTCCAATGACATTTCTATAAAGGTACAGTTGGTTTGGTCTCATTTGGGATGTGTCAGAATATGCTTTATATTCTACACCACATGTATTCTCAAAATCATTTATGACTCTTTATCCACAGTAATAAAAGCAGATTTATTCTACTGCAGTAAATATGCCTAGTTATTTTTAAATGACCCCTCTGTATAAAACATCTAAATTTATAAAATTGATTCTCATGTCTGAGAGGTATATCCAGTCATAAGTTCAGACTGCAATCATCTATTGGCAAAGTGAGAACTGATGAAGCAGTAGATAGTATCATAGTTTTTAATCCTTTCAAATACTGCTCACAAATCACATGATGGGGCACTGTGGTGAAGCTTTCTCCCTCAAACTTCTAGGACTGATGTTCAATCCTGATTCCTGGTCCTTGAATAATTGGAGACTGCATTTTTTTGTTTTGTTTTGTTTTGTTTTTGTCTTACTGGGCTTGTTCTTTGTACTCCAGTTTCCCTCTTTACTTACTTCCTTAAAACCTGCAAATTGATTTGCTATTCCAAATTGTCCATACATGTGTTGCATTTGTTATTGTTCTTGTTGTCCAAGTCATTGATGAAAAGGGTTTGTGATGGATTAGCTCATTTACCTGGATAACAAATAAGCACATTTAAATTTAAATTTAAACTTAGGTAATTTACATGATATCTCATATGAGTGGCACACTTCCTCTAAAAGCTTATTTTTTTACCATCAGTTTTGCTAGGGCTGAAAGATGTATTATCCAGCTAGATAAAGCCCTAGTTGTGACAAAGAGGAGATAGGCTTTATTAGTGGTCAAGGCATTGTTGGAGCCAGAAAGGAGGACAGTAGTGAGTGACCAGTGCCTGTTCACTTTTCCTGTGTGGGAGGGATGGTAGCTCAGTCTACAGTGAAGCCACAGCCACCTAGGAGAAGCTGAGTGCAACATCAAGGTGGTGAAGGGATTGCAGGTGTATGTTTGCCAAACTAGATCCTTGCAGAAGCTGAAAAAATATGTGCATGGAAGTGTGTACAGCACTGCTTTCAGAACTGTGGGAGTTCCTGCACATCAAATCCACTGATGAGGAAGGGTTTGGATAATTAAGAACATCACCCAGTCCCTCTAAAAATTATCGAGGCACTTACATTCATAATGGACTGCCATTTACTTGTCTGGCCTGAGGACATTTAGGGTCCACCCTTAAATGTGAGTGGTACTGATCTGGCAGAATAACTCCATGCCCTTAGGTCATTAAAAAGAGAGTGATCTGGGCAGAAAAACATCATAGTTGTAAAATGGGGTTCACATAAATATAGTTTTGCCAGAATAAATCCTGTATAAATATAGAATTCCCTTTGAGTAGGCCTAGAAATGCAGCCATATCAAACAGGCTTATATCTTCATTTTATATTTCACATTTTATATGAGGTTTTAGTAAGTGCAGTTTCAATAGAAAGGCATGTTTCAGTAAAGGATACAAATGACCTCAGTGAAATAACCTTCAGGCCAAAGCACTGATACGGATGAAATGTTCTACCAGAGTGTGTGGAACACTTGGTGCAAAAACAGATCTTGTTTAGATGGTACAATGTTTGGAAACCAAGGTTAAAGAGGCATGTAGAACTTGAGGGAAATTTATAGTGTTTTATTATTATTAAAGGCACTTTCTAGACAGAAATAATTTTGATACTCAGAAGATTGAGTGCAGAAGTTAGGTCAAATGTCCAGCTGTTCAGATATTCAGAAGACAATAAATCTGCAGAAACTGGAGTAAACAATGCAGTTTGTCTTAATTCTGCCATTATAGATGAAAGGAATAATTTTGAGTTCAGAGTTACAATGGACAGTATACACTATTTTAAAACTAAAACGCAAATGCACATCCAAATGTCCCAAACAGTAAAAGAAAACAAAATCCACTGTTATAAGTAAAAACAGTGATACAATTTATTCCACAACGTTAAGTGCTTTCACTCACTAAAATGTGAGCTTCATCAGAACAAATATATTCATATTCAAACAGTTTAAATAGCTTAGTTGGCATCAAAATAACTCAGTAGTGAAGTTAGATTGAAGTTATTTACATTTTTCTATATAGGTTTATATAAACTTTGTATATGTGTAGTATGCTGCTTTAAGAATGGTAGTATTGGTTTTAAATTTTGGTGCCAACTAAGCTATTTAAACTGTTTGAATATGAATGTATTTGTACTGATGAAGCTCACATTTTAGTGAGTGAAAGCGCTTAACGTTGTGGAATAAATTGTACTGCTGTTTTTACTTATAGCAGTGGATTTTGTTTTCTTTTACTGTTTGGGACATTTGGATGTGCATTTGCGTTTTAGAGTGGTGGTTATAAGGTATTGAGTTGAACTGAATGCATTCTTACATTTGTTTCTATTTTAAAACTACAGGTATTTAAATATTCAGTCTGGTTCAGTTTATTGGTACAGTTATTTGAGACAGTATCAGTGTAAGACTTGCTCACATCTTGTTGAATTACTACATGAGCCTCTTCTGCATGCTGCTACTACACAATAAACCATCTTTTTCAAACTCACAGTGAGCAAAGACTTTTATTCTGAAATGTGCAAAATATTTGCCACTTGTCCAGTGTAGCTCCCACTATTTAAAAAATAAACATGTTTGTATCAATTCTTACAGTAGCAAAAGCTAGTTAAGGCAAATTTAGAGGAATGAACTCCCTTCATGAGTTCTTTATGATAGCCCCCAAGGATAGTCTCTCACCAGCAGAGATCAAGACCAATGGAGAGGGGTTATTTCCCCACAGGAGACCAATGGAGAGGAGAGAACAGTAGCCATTTTTGCAGTGACATATACAGTAAGGAGCCTAATGAAAAATGACATAGCAGATTGTTACAGACATTTTACTTATGCTTTAGCATTTCAAGAAATATTTTAGGCTACATCAGTTGTATTTTTATGTGTTGAATTTAAAATTCAGAATACAAGAAGTTATTTTTATGTGCAGCCACAAATACTAACTAGTCTTTCTTCTGCATATTTGTCTCACATATTGAGAGGATGGTGACTTCATTAAGCTATATGAGCAATGAATGATTTTGTTACATTTCTGAACATGAAGAGTGCCCTCTTGCCAGCCTTTAATTTGTTAGAAAATGTGTTGTTTATTTATTTATTTATTTATTTATGTATTTATTTATTGACTGTTGTTTGATTATCAGGAAAGTCCAATTGGGTAGAAGCCCATTTTTACTGGAAGCCCAGGGAGAAAAGCTCCAAATTGTTACAAAACATTTTAATAACAATAATTTTATAATCTTCAAAACTAAAACAAAAACAGCTGAAGTTTAGATAATTATAACAAATTAGACACAATATACAAACATTGGTTAAGAAGCGATACAAGCTATATGACAATCATTTAATATTTAGAGAAATTTTAGACAGTTTGTGGAGAAATTAAAGATAAGTTAGTCTAATGTAAACAGTAATTGCAATATGAAGTGAGGGGGAAACAGGCTTATGATATATTTAGAGAGAAAGTCAGGGAAGATAATTTAATAGGAGTAAGTGAAGAAAGGACAGTAAAGAAGTGTAAGGAATGAATAGGTACTTGTTCACATTTAGGGATATAGTTTATTCTAGTTTTGAACAAGAAGAGAGCCAGATTTTAGACAGGAAGTTTTTCAGAGGGGTTTTGAAAGGGGTCTATAACACATCATTGAATCTCACTTCAGCGAACAAACTTTTCAGTGGAACGTTTCCTAGGGCAAATTGATGGTTGGCCACCATCTGGAATTTTCCCTTTCCCCACTGTAGTGCAATCTCAGAGTTGGTATATTTAGTTAGGGGGGGTGTGGGTGGTGTGGCCCCACACCTACATTGGTGTTACATTTTATAGTTTTGTTTCTGGTCACTAGGGTGGACTACCATCGGTTTGACTTAGAAAACTTTTCACTGAAAAGTTCATTCTTTGATTAGTGTCTTTGACGATTAGTTGTTTGACAAAGAGCCATTCACTGAAGTGAGATTCAATGATGTGATATTTACTATTTTGAAAAATGGCAGGGAGTGTA
Source organism: Protopterus annectens (assembly GCF_019279795.1). Taxonomy (NCBI): domain Eukaryota; kingdom Metazoa; phylum Chordata; order Ceratodontiformes; family Protopteridae; genus Protopterus; species Protopterus annectens. Next base: position 731,313,298 of record NC_056743.1, read on the forward strand.
TAACTTGCAATCCCATTTGGATTCTCTAAAGCTCATTAGAATATTAGTATAGCATATAATATCTGTTAAATGTCTAGTCAATTTGGGGAAGATTTGCTTCCTTCTTGGCATCCACAACTCGATCAGTCATTAGGATTATCATTTTACATTCCCTTTGGTTTTGTGTCTAAACCAAGCATATTTCAGAAAACATTAGTACTGAAACATTGTACTTTTAAAAATGCATAGCTAAATCATTGTAAACCACTGTGCTGTTTTCCTGATTATGTCATTTATAATTTGCCAATCTTGACCGCATGAGACCTTTTCTTTTCATGAATAATCAATCAGCCGTAATATCCAATAAAAATATATAGGGTTTAATTCACATGAAATTGTTTGTACCCTGACAGAATGAAGTTAAATTTGATAAGAAAACTCTCCGAAATCGTATTTTTCCTAATGCACATTCTGTCTTATATCATCAAATGCAGATAACTAATAGCATTACAACAAAAAGACTGGCAGACAAGTTTTTTTTCTATACCTAATTATCAGTAAGAGAAAATACTAAATATTTAAATGTAATATGTGTTCCACATGTTAATAGGCAGGTATTAATACACTTTAAAATAAGAGTTATACACATTTTAAAGACTTATTCTGAAGGTATGTTTATTTTGGAAGGAGAAAATAATGTTTTCTTCTTCTTCTGTAGATTTTTTAATACATATTGTCTAGAAATCATATTTCACCAGAAAAAAACAAAACAAAGAAAAAAAAACATGTAAGTACTCAATATGTCTTGACTAACCATATGAACTTAATGTCAATCACTATTCTTGACATTATTTAGGTTATAAAGTCTATATTAGATATAATAAAATATATGTAAATTAGGAAAATGTGTGCAATTTACCTGGATATTCCACTTTTCTAACATATATTTTAGATCATTCCCATCTGTTCTTATCTCCAGACCTCACAGTAGATCTTCTTCTTCTTTCAGCTTTTCCCAGTTAGGGGTCGGCACACCGGATCACCTTGTCCGCTCATGATTGGCAGTGGAGTTTTACAGTGTTGAGTTGCCAGCCTGGCGCCCAGCCTTCCACAGAATGCACACACACTCACACCTAGGGCCAATTTAGAGTGTCCAATCCACCTACAGCATGTCTTTGGTATGTGGGAGGAAACTGGAGCACCTGGAGGAAACCCACGCGACCACAGGGAGGACATGCAGACTCTGCACAGAAGGCACTCCAGCTGAGGTTAGAACCAGAGAACCTCTTGCTGTGAGGCGGCATTGCTAACCACTGAACCACCGTGGCCACCCTCAGTAGATAATATGTTAAAAACTATAATTTCTGCTATACCATTTTTTTAGATTAATCACAGTTTAATGGCTGAAGTATTTAGTAATATACATTCTTCAGGACAATATATCAAGATGTAGACAAACATCAACATACCTTAAAAAGAAACATAAAGATGATGTCCTGGAAAATGAAATATCAGGAAAGGAAGAAAAATGTTGTATTACAGTAGCACTTGCAATAAGATTAGTTAATAATTTTACAATAGCAGCAACCAGAGAATACCCGGGGGGGGGGGGGGTAACCATAAAAGCAACAACTCCATGCTACATTAATTGTTAGGTAGAAGAATTGACTTTGCTTTGTGTTGATTGAAGAAAATAACATTCTGTGGATGAGTCTAGAACATTTACTTTTCAGCATTTAAATTAAGGCAAAGTAATGTAGAATATTTAACTCAAAAAACAGAATTCCTCCTTCAAAACACATATAGCATTCTGTGAACAAATTGGATATCAACCAGGAGTGTTTTAAAAGTGTTATCAATTAATTGTTAGATGTAATTGCAAATCATGTGGGGTTGTGTATATAGTGGTTTGTGGTTGTGTCCCATGTAAATATTATATTGGTCAAACTAAACGACAGGTAAAAATACGTATTATGGAACATATTGGTGATGTTAGGCACTGTAGAATTGATAGTCCTATATCAGAACACTTTAATAATTTTCACTCTGGGTGTTTAGATTCTTTATTTTTCTGTGTTCTTGGTAAACCAAGTGCTACAGGCTTTGGGAATTTCTCACAAAAACTTTTGAACCTAGAAAGCAGATTTATTCTAAATTTTGGTACACTAGCGCCTAAGGGCTTGAATTTAGAAATGAATATTAATTTTTAATATTTAAAATTTAGTAAAACTAAATATATTTTTACTATATGTATTAAAATTGTGGCTTAAGTGGTTTGTATTGATTGAATAATTGAGTGATTGATTCATTCTAGCAAATGTATAAAAAGATGCAGCTGTATGTCTTTGATTATTCCTTTGAAGGCTATGTTCAGCCGAGGTACCAGAAGACATTAAAGCGTTTTGCTGTATGCTGGCTCCAGTTTGGTGATTATACTTCTTGTTCTTTCGTGGTTTTTTGAGATCAATTAATTGTTGTCAGAAGCAAAGAATTTTTAATGGACTATACATGTGGTATGTCAGAATTTAAAGTTTTTCAGGGGATTTGCAAACCTCTCAGTTTTAGGGTCCATAATTCTTAACTGTCCAGATTTTTGCAGTATCCATATTTTCGTCAAACATTTTTGCCTGTTCTTCATAAAATTTATGGTTTTCTGGCTAATCAATGAGGACTGAGGTAACTAAATAATGATTTAAATTTGAGTTTCAGACTTCATATTTTGTAGAAAATGCATGTTTGTGTAGAACCTGGTATTCCAGCATTTGATAAGAGAAATAATTAAAATATGTCCATATTTTTATGCATTTGTCCCCCATTTATTTGGTTTTGTCCAGATTTCTTCTTCTAAGAGGTTGAAAGGTATGCTGGGGTCCCTGGATACCAGTGTTAGAAAATGGACATCATTTAATTTCATATAATTTGGTACATAGCACAGCTACTTGTGTTTCAGTCAGATATTTCCATAACACTGCCCCTTTAACATAAAAATGTATACACTGTAACAATATAACAATACAGGGCCTTATAAGAGGCTCAGTATAAAACCTACACAATGCCTCAACTAAAATTTTAAAATAAGTTGGGAAACTAATGCTTACATATACTATACATATACTATGTCACGTATTATATGGTCATACACTAAATCTGATATGCTCACGTCAGATTTCCAGTTTAATTTGCTCCCTTTGAAAATATAATCAGACCCTTTTATAAGCCTAAAAATACCATATGCTGTGGATTACTTTTGGGCAGTTCTCAAGTGCTTAAGGATGGTAATATCACTCACTTAGAACCTTGTTATGAAACTAAATGATGCATTCAATTTTGATAGTGTCTATCTATGTTTGGGGTATTCCTTATATAAGCTTTGCATTACAGCATTGTTACTATGCAGGTTATTGAGGAAAAAGCCTTTCTTATTATGTCTTGCCAACCTAGAAGACAGGCAGCTGTTAAAAACTGTACTGTGCCTAACATATTTCAGAATTTCTGAGAACTAAAAATATTTTTGGTGGTTCAGGAAAAGGAGAACTTTCTTATTTGTTTTTGGAATAAAAATAAAATGAAAGGCATAAACCATGTAAAGTTAGCAATGCAGAGTCTTTGTTTTGGCTTAATTCAGTTACTTAATGATGCTTCTACCCATAAGCAGGTCTAACTTGAAGAAGAAATCAACAAATAAAGAAGGCTCCCGGCTTTATATCTGAAAACAAAAACATGTAGCCATGTCTAAATCAGAGCAGTTGAGAGGCATCATATTTAATAGGATATGCACTGACTAACCTTTCACTGAATCCTACCTGAAACTTAGGAAATTAGGTCTTTACCTAGGATCAGAGTATAACAAATATTTAATATGATGTCTCATAAAAAAATTAGGAACTCATTTTCAATGTATTCCAGCTGATAGAAAGTTAACATGAATAAGGTTAAGTCCTTGTTATTATATTATGTCGCTACATATAAAGGGATGAAAAAGCACTGCACGTTCACATACTCAAACTACAATGTATAAAGTGCCTTACCAATTGTACCACTTTTATACTTTCTGACCTATAACCCCCCCCCCCCCCCACACACTACAATGATGGAACTGCACATTATGAAAGTAATTGCCTGAAGCCTTCACAGATGCTTTCACAATTTGACAACATTCAAACTGAACAGTACAAGTCGTACTGGTTCAGCAGAAAAACAAGCCCTGTAGTATCTGCTGTCATCTTCTACATTGTTCAAAGAGATTAAAACAATGGAGGTGTGCCTGCTTACACCAAAATCATCTCTATACAAGAAAATCCAATATTTGGCAGTCTGACAAACTAAGACCAGCATGTCTGCACATTTCAACAGGTCATAGATTCTGTCATCCTTCAGCCATAACACTAAGGATTTGTTTTGATTTTACCTGGAAGTTTATATTCTTGCAAATGTTTATGATTGTCTATTAAACCTGGTGGCTTTACAAGTGTCCAAATGGTAAGCAATATTTTAGTAATAATATTATGCAGTATATTTCTATTTCGCATTTGTCAGAATTTATTTATAAGGCAAATAGGCATTTAAGCTGCCTCTGACTTCAAAACACTTAGAAGAAAGAAGAACTACAACTCAGTATTTCAACAACAAATAAACAATGTACATTTATCTGACATATATACAAGTGATGTGTAACATTTTTGAGGCATGTCATTAGACATGAAAAATAATTCATAAAAGTAACAAAATTACATTCTCGGTGT